>NC_071611.1:51379115-51475199 GCF_024509145.1 Vidua macroura
TACCCTTAATGACATTTTTCTGTCTCTGTAAAAGCTCAGATTTGTGGAGCCTGGTGAATTAATTTCCTTGGGATTACCAGGTAGACTTTGCTGAGGACATGTCCAGAGGTTTAACAGCAGGAAATGTTTAATTTCTCCCAGCTGGCAAACAACTCTGCATAAGGAGAATTTGATTATTTACCTTGTGAGTATACCTAAATGTGAAAATCCAATGGTATTTAGTCTCTGAAAGGAAGAATAACATTGCTAGTGCTGCTATAATTACTGTGCTTTCAGGAACTTAGGTGTATTTTATCTAAATATGGATTAATAACTTTCTTCCTTGGTCACAGGCATTTGCATACAAATACAACATAACAATGCCACTCTTTTGCTCACAAGAGAATAATCACCAGCAAATAAAATAGAAGCTGTAGCTTAAACATAGATTTTATTGATTCGGAGCAGATTAGCTTTTCAAAGCTGTAGATATTGGAGTCTGGAAGCAGGGTATGGCACAGCTAATCTAAAATATGCCAACACCACTGATGGTTCAAATTCAGGTGGGTTCATTTTCTGGTAAGTGATAGGCTGTTTGTGGTATACAGGAGGAGGAAGGTAACTTATCAGCAAAAATCAGAGAAACTAAATTTTTATTTGGAAGAGAGATCAGTAGCTTTTGTAAGGAATTTGGGAGTCGTTATATCACCTAGTTTTGCTTTTTTCTTTTGTAGCTGGTGCAGTAACTTTTTTCTTAGTTCCAGTGGCTGCAGATAATACTACATAGGTGAAGAGTAAGAAGGTCACACACATGGGGCTTCACATGGAGAAATCTCAATTAAGTCAAACATTTCTCAGCTGGGCTCTACCAGCTCTTGCCAAGGACTAGGTAATGGAGCTATGAGAGGTCAGAAAGCACAAATGCTTACCAAGCTTGGTTTTGTGCTTTGGGTTTCTTTGGGGAAAAAATAAATGCAGAAAGGATGACCAGACACTTGCCATGAAGGTTAACTTCCTTTCTTTTAATTTTTTTTTCCCCCTAAGCTGGGCTCAGTGAAAGATCTGGGAGAGTAAACAAGGATTGAATCACAGCATACTATTTTCTGCATCAGTTGTGACTGTGATGCAGCTTGCATTCTTCTTTCACCTATTAATCAGAATGTGAGGCAGTAGAGAAGTCTTATTTGAGAGAAAACAAGCCCGTGCATATTATTGTGTATTGTCTGCTTCTTTTTGCAAGTAAAGGTTGGACAAATAAACTACAAAGTCCTAACAGTTCTGTACTATATTTATCTTTCCCTCTCCTGTCCAATTCCAGTGGCAACAAAAAGAAGGGAGAAAAAAACCCAGAAGCAACAATAGCACCAAAAAAAAAACCAAACCAAACAAAACAAAAAATCCCCCAAAACAAAACCCAGCAATTATAAAATTGGAAAAATTATTTGCTATGAAATCTTTATGTTGCCTATTGCATGAAAAACAGTTTTGACAAAGGAGAAAAAAGGCAATTAACTTTGGCAACAAAAATAATCCATAAATCATTTTTTTTTAAGTTAGTACTTTAAATGATAAATTTTACAGTACTGAAAAACTGTGACTTAAAAACTTCTTTGTCTCAAACACACATATTTTTCAAGAAAGGTGAAAGGTTATTTGTTACTTTGTTTAGGGCATTTTTTTCATAACCTCTCCTGTTAGCCAGGAGCAATATGTGTCTTTACAGGATGGGTGAAACCTTAGATCTTTTAGCCTGATTTGTGAATGACAGTAGTTAAATCTGGTTTAAGGATTGCAAGGCAGGAAGATGTAGACTTTGAAGAAGCAGCACTTTGGCTTGTGTCACTGCTTCCTCATGACTCAGGAAGTTTCTATCCCAGAAATTCCTACAGCAGTGTATACTGCAATTAGAGTAATCTTCAGACTGCTGCCAAAAGCAAGAATAGCAAAGTCACACAATCACAGAATTGTTACCAGGCAGATCTGGATACTATCTTCTCAAACCTGCTCAGAGGAGGGCCAGCTAAGCAAGATTGTCTAGGACCATGTCCAATTGGTATTTTAATACCTTCAGGGATGGAGGCTCCCCAACCTCTTTACAACCCACTCCGCTGCCTGGCCACTCTCACAGTAAGCAAAAGGGGAGGTTGTGCTTAAGTGGAATTTCATCCACAGAGAAGTTTTTGGTTCTGTCATCTTTACTCCCCTGCATCATATATTTATGCACAAGATCCTTCTAAATCTTCTCTTCTCTGTCCCTGGGAACTGAATGAGGTTGACTGACTTACAGATCCCCACATACTCCTTTTTTCTCTTCTCGATTGAACATAAAACTGTCACTTGCCTTCTCCCTTTATTCAGAAACCCCTTCCAGGCACTATGGCCTTTCAGAAATAATCAGCAGCAGCCTCAGAGAGCCTTCAGCACCTCTGGGTGCAGCTCTCCAGGTCCATGGACTTAGGTCCAGCTTGTTTAAGTGCTCCCTAACCTGGTTCTCCATTACTAAGGGCAGGTCTTCTTTGATGCAGTCTTTCTCAGCAGTCCCAGCACCTGGGATTGCCGAGGACTGGTATTACTGGTTCAGGTATTACTGGTAAAGACTGAAGGGAAACAGGCAATGAACATATTGGTCTTTTCCATGTCTTTTCTGACCATAATTCTTTCCCATTCAGCAGTGGTGTACCCCATTTTACTTATTCATCCTTCTACTCTTTATAGAAATTATCCTTGTTGCCTTTGACATCCCTTGCCAAATTCAGCTCCAGGTAGGCCTTGGCTTTTCTAAATCTATTCTAGCACAATGTCTCCATACTCCTCGTGGGTCATGCCCTGGTGACACCTTGTATACACTCCAATTTTATATTTGAGCTAGTCAGAACCTATTTCTGTCATGTTTACTTCATTTCCAGCTCACTGAGACAGATCATTCTTGACCTTGGAGAAGGTGTGTCTTGGGCATCAGCCAGTTCTCCTGGATACCTCTTCTTACAAGGGCTACACCTCATGAGGAGCAAAAAGGGTCACCAGACCAAAACATTAGGTACAGCCACCATTACTTTTGACTATGAGAACTTCCCGGGAGCACGACTCTGATTAGGTCAGTGATAGACTTCCAAGGCACACACTCTCCTGAACCTGTTCATTCTGGAGCAGGAAAAAAGCAACAAAAGTTACTGAATTTAGGTGTTATGTCACTTAGATAGTTTTGAAAATCTGCCGTAACTATAGCTGAGGTAGAAATGTTAATAAAGGATCAATTTAAAATTGATTTTTAGAACGCATATCACATCTGTGCTCAAAATATACCACACATAAATGATCAAAATAAGTTCACTAGCTGTTAGATGGATTATATTTGTTAAAACTGGAGTTATACTGTATAATTGCATATTCCTGATACGTATTCATGTGGGCTACCTTGCAATTAAACTTTCCAAATTCAGTATTCAAATGGCAGTTTTTCTAATTTTTTTTTTTTTTTTTTTTTTTTTTTTATTCTAAAATCTCATATATCCATCAGGAAAGCTTTCAGTTAATAAATGGATTCTGCAACCTACAATAAAAGATCTTCTGTTCTCTAGAACATGCAAACGAAAAGTATGATCCTCAGGGTCTTGATAAGGTCATATCTGTCAGGATAAATTGTTACTTTGTGTCAGTCTAGAAAGTTTTCAATATACTTTCAGGTATAAAACAAAAATAGCCCTACATGAGTATATCATAAGTATAACTCAAATCCAGTAAGTATAAATTGTCTTTTTGTTATAAGGAATGACACCTAATTTGAAGTAGAACTAAAAATCAATGCTCCCTGTTTTCCTTTTGAATATTATCTAACACGTAATATTTGCCAGACTCCTGAAAATATTTTTTTTTTCAGAAGTGGGCTTTCAGAAATTATATTTAAAATCAACAATCTACTGAGAAGAACTTACCTATAGTATTTTAAAAACCAATCTATTTTTAAAACCAATCTCAGGGCATTATGTCATTAATGGCAATGGTAAATTTTAAAAAATTGTATTTTTATTTATTTATTTATTATTTTGGCTTGCCAATAATCACAAAATAAATTAAGGGAAGTGTCTTACTAAACTATAAATGCTAATATATTTTAAAACTTTATTTTCAAGGACTTAAGGTTCTGTAAAACTTTTGCTTGTAAGAAGACTTTATTGAGCAAAGGCATGGGATTTGGACATTCTTTTCCCAAATGTGTTATGTGCAACTTGCCAAAACTGCCAATTGCAGTTTTCCAGCTCAGGCTCCCACACAGAGCTGTTAGATTGCAGTAAGAGAAATAGGAAAGAGAACAAATTTCGGGACTTTAGTAAATTGCATGGGCTGAATGTCATGTGGGCAAATTTATCTCCTATCCTCACACTACTTTATGTATGAGTCATATTTGGGTTTTGCTCCATTTAACCAGAAGGATTGCTGGCACTGAAATGATATAACCTTAGATAAGATAAATTGCTTAAAAAAAGACTAATAGTCATATTTTAAATCCAGACCAATAATCCTTTACTATCTGTGCCATACCTTGAACAGATCTGATGAAATTAGTGTTTTATTGATACTTTTCTGGGGTAACCTGAAAATTCTGTTGGTTTTTTTTTTTTTAATATTTATTTATCATGTGAATTTCTGCAAAGTATTTTGGTAAAATAATTTACCTCCCTGTAAATGGAGGGCTCTGGAACACATCATTTTGTCTGTGCAATGTATTAGCAATGAGCCTGCCATCATTCATGGACACAGTACTGTAAAGAGTGAAATTATATACTATTACTAAAGTTCCATTCTCTTACCCAAGACTTAAATAAACATGAAAATGCAAGCAGCTGATATGGAATCCAGAGGAAGGGCAAAATGAAAAGTACTGCTCTACTTTTTCATTCAGGACACAATTCCAAGAGCCTTGCTGCGGTGTTGCATTCTTCTCCCCGGCCTTGGGCAGCTCAGGAGCCTGGCTAGTGGCACTGCCTTTTGGCCAGGAGACCAGGGCTGCTGTGTGTTCGGAGGCTCTAGCACTGAGCCTCCATGTGGGTTTGCCAGATTAGCAGCCAAGCGCTGAGAGGAGACAAAGGGATGAGAGAAGGCACACCTTGTCCTGCGTGGCTGGAGAACATTTATTTCCACGTGGCTGCCTTGTGCGGCGTGGGTTTTCGCTCTCCCCGGCTGCACGCGGCTCTTGGGAGCCCGGCTGTGGCGTAGCTTCCATGTGCTGCCGGGGTTTGCTGCCGCGGGTTCCCGGACACGGCTCCGTGTCTCGGGTGCGTGGGCTGGCCAGCCTCTATTGCCGTGCGCTAGGGACCCGGCAAAGAGGAAGGAATTTGTCCATTTACTCCGTGCTTGGCAGGAACGGTTTATTGGTCACACATGGCGCGGTTCGATGGAAAGACGCGACCGCTCCCGGCACTCGCATGGGAGAAAATGGCGTCTGACTGCCGGCGGGATAGGGCTTTATGGAGGGGCGGGGCGAGAGGATCCACGGCCTGCCGCCCAATAGGGGCGGCTGCCGTGGCGGTGACGCCAGCAACAGCGACCAACCAGAGAAACCCGCAGGGGCGGGCGCCGAGCCACGGGCTGAGCGGGACCGTGTGGCTCGGGGCGGCCAGCACGGGGTTTCCCGGGGCCGGACGGCAGGGTGGTTACAGGAGCGGCACAGGGGTAAGGATCCGGCAGCAGGCAACATGGGGCCAGAAACCGCGGGGGGGGGAACAACGCGGGATTACAGAATTTGACTTATTTTAACATAAATTAAAAACCCTAATCTAAACCCAAACTCCGGGATGCAACAGCCGTGATGGCTAGGGCGACTGTCTCCTAGTGCATGCGTGGTCAAGATGGCGCCGAGACAAAGGAGGCATGGGGTTAAATAGGGGGCGGGCAGATAGGGGCAGAAGCCCCCCTTGCCCAGTGGGGACAGGCAGCAGGGGAGTGAGGTGGACCATGGCAGCCTATGGGAACACAACAGGGGTGGGTACAGGGTTCCAGGGCGAATAGGAATACAAGGATGGGGTGATTGTCACAGAAGCTTCAGGAATGAACAGGGGGTGGCTACAAGACTGACATGGGAAGGCTCCTATGGCAGACAACCCGGAGGGAACCATTGTGAGGGGAAAATGGGGGTACATAGAACCGGCTAACTAACAGTTATTAAAACCCCTAACTGAACCAGTCCGGGATGCAACACCTTGCTGCCCTTCCACAGCTCATCAGTTTTAGCTCTAGGAGCTCCCAGGCAATATCAGGGTAATCCCTGAAGAAGCACAAGGCAAGGAAATGTTCTTCAACTTTGGAATACAGCTCTCCCAGTTTTGTCTTTAACAATTGAGAGCAATTTGAGAGGATTTGCATCCTCTCTCAAAATTTCCTCTCTGTGTATTTGTGTTGAGTACACTAGAAACAAAGAAACATATTCATGTTCTGTACATTTCCCTTTAAAGCAAAAAAACTGATGAATTCATAGCTAGTCCTACTGGACCTGTGTTTTCTTTGCTCATTTACTTGCTTCTAAAGGAAAACAGATACCACTTTTTTTCAGAGCATATTCTGTTTTCTATTGTTCTGTGCATCTCCATATCACTGGTTTATGTTGCTCCTCCTTGTGAAGTCAAAAGACTTTATTTTTTCCTTGTCTTTTTTTATTCCAGATTGTTGGGGATTAGGTTTCTTTCTTTTTGGTCCTTTTCAGTTATAGAATTTTTTTAACCTAAATTTCTTGGTAACACTAATGACTGGGTACTTAAGAAAAACAAAAGAAGTGGCCAAGCTCAGAGGAGAAGGGTATCTGGTTGTACTTCTCTTATCTGGGAGTTTCTCTCCGAGGGGCAGAGACATAGCAGAAACTGGGCAGGTAAAGGACGGGGCTGGGGCAGCTGCTGGGGCTATTTCTCTCTCTTGGTTTCAGAGGCTGGAGCTGCTGCTTGGGAAGGGAATTCACTGCTGCTTCCAGACCCCAACCCAGAGCTGCTTCTTATGTCGTAGGGTGAGCCTCTGCTCGTGAGAGCAGCCACTGAACTGGGACCTCATTAACACCAACCTCACTAAAAGAGGGACCTGTCCCCATCTGCTCAGGTGTCCGGGATCCTGAGCTTGCCTCTCCCTGCCGTGATGGGAGCTGGGATGCCACTGCCCCACCCCCGCCGCTTCTTCAGCACTGCGCCAAGCTTTCTCTTCACTGTAGCCCCACACCCTCTGCCTGCCGAGACTCCTGCCTGCCCAGTTTGGTGCTCCCAAGTCCTGCTCAGCACCAGGATCGGCTTCCCCAGGGTTGGTGAAGCAAAGCCTCTCCTCCATCTCTTCCCGTCTCGGCCGAGCAGCCATCACCGCGTGCTCCCCGAGCCCACGCCACAGCGCCCCCTGCAGCCGCGGGGGAGTCACCGCACCTGCCCCGCCCACCGGGAGCAGCAGCGCCCCTGCTGGCTGTGCCCGGAACTGCACCAGAGGGAAAAGTGCCGTGGCTGAGAAGGCTGGGACTGAGTGCCTGGTTCTGTTTGGTGTTAATGCCAGTGTTGGTTTTGTTTGCTTTATTGCACACACTGGTAATGAACTGTTATTATTATTGCTATATCTTTGCCTGAGAGCCCCTTAGTTTCAAAATTAAAATAATTCAGAGGGAGAGGGTTTACATTTTCCATTCCAAGGAATTCTCCTGCCTTCCTTCCTAGCAGACACCTGTCTTTCAAACCAAGACACAAATATAGAAAAATTGTTTCCTCCTGATATATGGGAGAGAAGGAGGGGTGGAAGAAGGGAGAGAGGCGAGGGGAGGCAGTAAAAGAAAGAGGCCAGTCCCTTGATCTCTCTTCTAGAGCAAGTGCTGAACAAATCCTCTTATGTGTGGGGTTGGAATGGATTGTAGAGGGTGAGAGAAGTCTGGATGAGAACCATTAAAAGCTGGGACAAAGAAGGAAGAGCATGTCAACAAGTTGAGTCAAAGCCAAATTGAGTTAAATGGTCCCCAATCCACACAGAAATGGAGATCCAGAACAAAGCATCAAATTCACAGTAACATGTAAGTCATGACCCTGAGGAAAAGTCTCAAAAGAATGTCCAAAAAGAACAATAAGCATCAGATAAGATGAAGCTTGTTCTAGCAAATATGAAACAGAATGGTCAGAAAACAAAATTGATTTGTTAGTCCATACTTACTGTGAACATGATAAAAACAGGAAAGATGTAAAAAAAAGTGGAAGTGACAAGTCTGTGGGGTGTGCCTTCATTGCATCTGTTTTTGGCAACCGTAAGATATTGCAAAATCAGCACAAGCCACGTTGTAATCCTCAAATGTAATTATTATCAAATATAATAGGGAATATAATAATAAAAGGAGTCAGGATGGAGTTCCTAAAGGCAATGAATGTGGTTTTAAGTTTAGAGTTGGTTCAATTCTTGAAAATTTAGGCTGTGCAGCCACCATGTGTTAAAGACCCCCTACATGTATTGCAGGCCTGGGAAAATTTAGAGAAATAAAAAAGTCCATGCTGTTGAAAAGGAAATGCTGTATTTCTGTAATAGAGAATGTATGCAAGAAATTGGGACACCTTTCATCTCAGCAGTTAGCACCAGGAGCTAGCTGAGAAGATAGATAAGTCAAAAAGGACAGAACTTGGAAGAGACTATTGTCTCATTGACTGTATTCAGGTCTTTATGAACAAAAAGTTCTTGAGCTATTTACAGAGCATAACGTAAGCAACTGTGAGGGCTACTGTTTTATTTAGTCAGCTTTTGAAAGAAAATATGGACATTGAATTACTCACCCAGTGAACCACATTCATGTGTACAGAATTCCCCAGCATGAATATACATTGCATAGACTAATTTTTTTATCTATGAAACTCACCAGCATTCTCCAAGCATAGGGATAGGACTCTGGCAAAGATTATTTTTCTAATTTTCTTCCCACTACTGAAAATCAAAATTCTCTACCATCTTCCATTAGGAGATGGAGAACCTGCTGCTAGAGGAGAAAAACACCTAATGGCATGGAACAGAGGAAAGCAAAGGAAGAGCTTTGCAATGCAGAGAGAACCATTACTCCTGCCAACAAAATATGAACATGTTGCACTGGTTACACTGGACTGAGCTTATGATGGCGTGTTGTGTATTCCATGAGGAAGATGGGAATTAAAATGTGGACATGGGTCAGACTATTAAACTGGTCCATACTTGTATGGCTATATGTTTATTTATGTTCTTCAGGTCTAAGTCTGGTCTAAGTTGGTCTCCTATCACTTAAAGACTACTATCAGAAGAAAAGGATTTAGAAACCCTTTATTCAGTGGGATATTTATCATATTCATTCATCATATGTGTTGTGAAAAAGGAAAATATCCAAATCCTTCAAGTTTTACTGGGTTCTAGATCTCAAATACTTGGATGACCAACGATCAAATACTTCTCAGAAGTGTGTAGTGCTTGGTAACATACATACCATGTGTCGCTTGGAAGGACTTCCCAAATCCTGCAGGGCTGCTAATTTAGGACATTTCAAGAGCAGCTCTAGACCTAGTTCTTTCTAAACTTCAGGGACATGACAACATAGAAATTGGTCTCTTCCTAGTCACCTAGATATGATGCTACTTCTTTCACCATTTTCAAGTGGTGAAGCTTGCTGCAAAGGCCTGGTGGAGGTGGACTCCCTGCACAGACAGAGATGCATAGATAGGAGAATAGTGCCTTTGCAGGCACCCACATAAACACAAACATTTCTCATACAACCACAGTCTGACCTTGTTCTTACCAGTAAATAAGACCCAAAATTCACTGGATCTCAGGGATACACACAGTCACAAGTTCACATGGTTGTCTTCAGCGGCTGGTTCTCAGACCTGTGGTATCACCACTGCCTGGGTTCCAGGTTCCTGGTTTTTGTGGCAGTTTGCCCCTAAAACAGCATTTACCCCATAACCATCTCTCAGCCCTACAAACACACTATTCCAGTTCCAAGTTCACTAGCTGATCACATCTGCACATACACATATACAGGCGATGCACACATAAAATAGTACAAAAGAAAGGCAAAAAGATAAGAACTGTGGCCGTCAAGTGAAGCTCTTGAGTGATTAGTTCCTTTTTACCGCCATTTTACCGTCTTCTCAGTGATGGTCCTTGCTGTTTCATCTCTATTCTTTCCTCCAAAACTCCCAGAAATGCTTGTCCTGGTTCAGGGTAAATTTGGGAGAGAATCCCCAGAGGGGTTCCTCTAGAAAGCAGATTCAATTGGCCCTTCCCCTCAGCTGGTTCGGGAAAAATACCACCTTGGAGAAAAGTGGAAAAAACTGTTTATTAAACAAGAAAACCTAAAAAATATTAAACAATAAAACTTCTTGCCACTCCAAAAGAGAGACAAACTCAGAAAAATAACCCCCTGCCCAGGCTGCAGCTCGGCTCACTCAGTCTCTTATGAGTCCCTCCACCGCTGGAAATGCCACAGCCCAGGCCCGGCCCAGTGGGCCACAGGTGCGAGCTGCCGGTGCTCTTCTGGGTGTTCAGTCCAGAGCAGTTTTGAGCAGGTCCAAAGAAAATGAAAAGCCACAGTCCAGGGATCCTCTTTGCCTAAAAAGCAAAGGAGAGCTCTGTCTCACTGTCTGTCTGTCCACAGACAACACAGTGCAGGAGCAGGAATGTAGAGGATTGAAGTGAGTGCCGTTTCTGAAAAACTCCATGCTTCTTCTCCCCCCACTTCACTCCTGGAACAAGTCTTAAAGGTGCAAAACTTATTATTCAGCATAAACAGAACAGACGACGGGGGATAAGAGCATCATACAGTCAACCTAGGACAATGCTCTTCTCACAATACCCTTAAAACATGAAACAGTAAGCCTTATACATCCCCAGAATCTTCCAAAATATTTCCTAAGATTTTTCCTCCTTATGGCACCCATACCAATTGCCTAAAATAATCTTTTCCTTCTTTCTGTCAATTGACAAGTGTTGGTTGAAGTCCTTTGAAGTCTGACATTTCTGCAATGGAGGATTGCTCTGTGCATTATGGACTTCTTACAGTCTTCACCATCCACTCTCAGTCAGGATCTGTGTATCTGAGAATTTAAATTAGCCATTTTCCTGGTTTTTTTTTAGGGTAGGAGGCAAAATTGGCAATTTAGTACTCCTGTGGCAGATACTGTCTCAAAAATGTTTCTTCTTGAAGGGTTGTGGATTTGTTCAGGGACCAGTCTCTGGGACTGGCTAACACTCTTTAAATCTGGCCATGCAGAAATCAACTGGAAGACAGCCATCACTTTCAATGGAGTCAAACTTTCACATCTGCTGTTTTATTGCAAAAGATGATGCATGCATTTAAAAAAAATGTTCTCAGTATTCTCTTGGCCCCTTGGGGACAAATGTAACAATAAAGGCTGAGAAAAGCCAACTATGCTTCACTGAACCATCCAAGCACAAAGTACAACATAACACTAGTCAAGGAAGTCTCTTATTAGTTCTCTGATCTGAAAGGAGGTGATCAACCACACTAATTTCATTTTTTTTTTAAATATGCATCTAGCTTTGCACTTGCCCACTTGAAGCAGATACAGCATTTAGTGTGTCTGTCTTTAAGATTTGCTTTAGGCTCCTTTCAAATATGAGAAAGTTGAAAACTCTAGCCTGTGGGGTCATTTTTAAATGTGAGCACATCATGCTGTGAGATGTGCAGCCCTGACTCAGGCTTCAGCATTTCAGCACAGGTTGCATCCATCAGAAGCTCTAAATTAAAATGAGAGAGACTGCTGATTTTTATCCATCCTGCTGTGGTAAGGGACAATAAAAGGGCATGGTCTGTATGGTAAGAACATGAACACTACCCAGCGCTAGACAGTGTATATGACAGAAACTGTAGGGGGCTTTAGTGAAATACTGAATCATATGCATACATTGTTTAAAAAAAAAAAAGAAAAGAGGGGAAACAGGCAACCAGTTGAAGAAAAAGCAAAAATGAATAGACAATATGTAGACAGCAGTTCTGTTAAAGAGACCCATGCCTGCTGTCGCACTACAACACGAAATAACTCACGCACTCACACTAAGATCAAAAGAGTAAAAGGAAGTAATTTTTATTTCTGACCTCACAATATATAGAATTCCAAAAGTGACAGTGGATTGGAGGATGAAATTGCCACCTCTCCAACCACACTGGTCAAACCAACAGTCCATCAACTCTCCCACAAAGAAGAATGCAAAGCAATAGTTATTTACATGAACAGTGCGTGAAAACTGTAGTAGAAATACATAAACATCAGAAGGCATAGAAAACTTTTATAAAAGCTTTAAAACTTTTAAAAGAACAGGGCGACGCATGCCCTATTCAACAGCAAAAACACTACAATTTGGCATCCAGTCTCAAATCTTTTTGTAGGTTGAGTAAAGTTCTAGTGGAAGCCACAGTCCACTAATTGCCATGATTATCTTAATTTGAGTTTTTCCAGATTATGTGACATGACTGATTTTCAAGTCTGTCCCTGTTTTTATTTAGTACTAATCCTTGCATTCACTTCCACCTCCTGGAAGAAGGTTTGACTACTGGCCAATAAAAATGGCGGAGTTAGTAACAAGAATAATCAACAAAGTCATGCAGGACTGACAAAGTCTCTGTTGTCTATTAAGAATGACAGTAAACCCATGATAACATGTGACAGATAAACCATGTGATTATCATTTTCAGGTACTTGTGGTCAAGTTGGAAGGAATAAAATAACTGTATAAGAACATGAGAAGAGAAGGGTTCTCCCTAAGTAACATACTGACATGCTGCTTTTTGTATCCTATGGAAGACTCAATGGCAATCAGATTCTCACACTATTTGTGCAATTATTTATAGAATAGAATAACTTTAAGTTGGAAGGGACCTACAATGACCATGTAATGAAACTGAATAAGAACTCTGCCTGTTTTCACTGTATACTGTACTTACTGAGTTACTCCTCTGACTAAGGAGTTTGGAGGCAAATGGAAAGAGTCACATTAGAGTATTACAACATAATTGAAATCTATGTATGCAAATGTAGGAGCCTTTAACACCTGCATGGCTGTGTGTCCTACGAAAAGACTTTGGGGACTACTCTTTTTGTTTTCTTAGTATTATTCACCAATGTAATTAGTTAGCAATTCATTTTCTAGCATCTGCTAATATTTAAAATTAGAAAGCATTGACTGTAGTTGCTTTCTGCAGAGGCAAGTTAAGTCTGTTATAGTGGAAAATCTTGTGTCTTTTTAACAATTGACTGATAAACAGAGCAGAAAACTCGTGATTTTCGGAGCTGTCAAGCATTATTTCACTCACCATCAGGTCTCCCATAGCTTTCCCTGGAGTCACCTGGCGCTGCAGTGGCTATCAGCTGAGCTTGAGCTCACATCAGCAGACAGAGGTTGATGGTGCAGCTGTACATTGTGGTCTCATCTGTTGTGAGCTATCTGCAAAATATTTCCTAAATCTGGTGTGTCCTATTTCTGGAATTAATGATACAAATACTTTTTTTTTTTTTTTTTGGGGGGGGGGGGGAATTTAATTATCTATAATGAACTGCGTATCTGTTGTCATATCTTATATGTATTTGTATCATGTAGTTTTTCAAGTTATTAAAGTGTTCTTTGGGATTTTGTTGTTAGAATTTTGTTTATTTGTTTATCTTGTTAAATTAATATTGTCTAGTTTCCTGAAGGTATCTGGCATTAACAATACTTGAGGTCCTATTCATTCAATTCTAAAGTCAAACAGAGGTAAAAAACCCAGATGAGTGATTGGAATATGAGTGTAGGGAATTCAATTAAGAAACTGATGTTTGACTCTTAAGATATTCAACTAATATACCCTTTCCAATCCCTCCTAATAAATTCTTCCCAATGTGCTTACATGGTGCCAGGAAATGAAATGTTGTTCCTCTATACAAGAGGGGGAAAAATGTGTTTCACCCATAAATATAAAAATAAAAAATATATTTAGCAAACATACTTTTCAGTACATATTATCTAAAGAGAGTAATGCACTACTGGCAGTGCAATTCAATAAATTAAGTCAGGTGGAATCATACTCCAGCATTTGATCTCTGGCTGTATCTGCCTGTCTCAAGGATAAATTCTAGAATTAGCATGCATAAATTTCTCTCATTTTTTTGTCATTTAAAGTCAGGCTTATTTGAAAACTTAAGGAAATATCTCTGATCATTGCAAGTTTTTCAGTAATGAAACTGTTATACTGGGCAAAACTGACAACTATAGTCCAAACGGTGTTATCCTGAAAAGAATCTGCCTTTGTTTGCTGCTAGATATAGATAGGTCATACTCTTGACACCCGTTTTTAGACTTTTTCTCAGTAGTGCAAAAATATATAAAAGTAGTTTAAAAATATGACAAAGAAACCTACTCTGAAGTAGAGATATCCCGTAGTCAGAAACCTCTTGGAGTAAAGACTAACAAATATTGTAAATATTAATATGACACCCACAGGTCTAATAGGTAATAGCTTCTTTATTAAGGGATGTGCTGTAGAGAACTGTGCCCTTTTGGGTCACAATAAGGCTATCTAGAGATTTCTACACATTAGTTGCCAAAGGATTCCATAAAGAATGTAATGTCCAATGAATAGTGCCTTTGGATACAATGTTTTTAATTTAATTTCTAAGGAAAGAGGTATTTCACTCCTGGTTTCACTTGGATTTGGGTAAGGCTCATTAGAAGAGGCATTACCTTTTCTTACATCCTTTCTTTGGGTTCTCTGTGGAACATGTTAAAATCTGCTTTTGAAACTCACACATATGACCCCCTTTTTAAAATATATAATTTAATGTGAATTAAATTATTGAATTGGTCCAGAGATAAGCCTAATGGACTTTCTTTCTTATCTACTTTGTCAATCCCACCAGCAGGATAAATGCAATTGTTCTGGTAAGTCCTTGCAAATCATACATTTCTTGAAATAACTTAGGAGAAACCCTCTCATTTTCCCCACTAGAGAGGAGCAGAGGTATACTCCTGGCATTGTTGAGTGCCCCATGCAGTGTTTCAATGCTGACCAGCTGTAAGTTGAAGGGCTAAATAAAAAGAAAATCTCAAGTGTGAGGATGACTTTGCAGTGAACCAGATGTAACTGTAATGGACTCAGGACTGAGGGCTCTGGTGGCAGTAGCATGTGGCAAGGGAGCCACAGGGAACTGATCATGGCCTTACTGTGGTCACTGAGAATAATACACTGAAGAAGTGCATCCAGGGAAGGGAAGAAATATGCACAGGGAAAAGGACTAATTAAAATACTAACAGGGTGCTTAGACAAAAGATCTAATTCACATATTTCTGAAGGACTTCTTCACAAAACTCTGTCCTTTCTGTGGTAAACATACACCTCTGGATCATGGGTATTGCTGATCCCTCGTTCCAATTTTTAGTCAAGTTGCTCAGTGCCCTCTGCAATTATTTCATAAAACTCTATAAAATTCATTGGGTAGGATGAACATCTAAATGAGATTTAGCTACACTTTACAAAGTGGAAAACTTGAGTGTTTGAGTCACTGGTGCACTAAGAATGTAATGCTGAGCTCCATCATTTCTAGGCCTGAGCCTAGAAAAAACTTTTTTATTATTATGGTCTTATCAGATATAAATCACACAAGCTGCTTCAAAAGGAAGCAGCAATCCCTCTATTCATGGGGAAGTCAACAATGTGTTTTTCCAAAGCATAGAAGCATGGAAGAGGAGAATTAGAAAATGTCAATGCAAGGGGTTGGTGGGTGCCAGGAATCACAAGGTCTGCCTCTCGAGTGGTGGGCAGGACCTAGCAAACAGGACCAGACCACTGTTCCCATCGAGGGAGCAGGACAGCCAAAAAGACTCCAGGCAATAGACATGCAAGAAGGAGGTTCAGTATCAAATCAGGGGCAGGATAGGCCAAAGCATTCATGGGAGTCCATCAGATAATCTTCCTGGCATGCTGAGGTCACATTAACAAAACTGTGATATTATTTTTTAAGTGAGTTTTTAATTTTTACTTTTGTTTTGATGTAATTGGAATCTCAAAAGTGGTGATTCCATATAGTGACTCGAAAATGAAGAATTGAAAATGGTCAAATGAAGAACTTCCCAAAACTGAAGAAAACACTTTATCTTGAGTCAATAAAATATTTTATGTTGACACAAATCAATATTATTTTGTTTTAATGTTTTGGTTGAGCTGAAACACTCATTATTTATAGTCCCTAACCCTTCTCCTCTGTTTGCCAAACTAAATGCTCATAACATTTTCAAAAGTTTAAATTAAATTCTATAGTGCCTTCTGGCATACTTAGATTTGCCATTTACTTATAGCTTTCTTTCATTAATGATCATGGCCATATTGGAATTACCAACTGGAAGTACTCTTGATTTATCCAAGATTCAAATCAGAAGTTTTGAGCTGTGGAAATACCTGAATTACTTAGGAAAACTCAAAACCAAATGAATCTTACTTATGTTTGGTTTGGCAGGTGGGGGGGGGGGGGGGCGGATCTTTATGTTTTCATGGGTTTGGGCTTTTTAATACCCTAATTTGCACTATAATAGATCTTAGGCGTCCAAGTAACAAAACAAATAATACCTGGTGCTGGCAGCATAGTCCCTAGAGCTAGTATTTCACACTCAAACTTATGGTCCAGAACTTTCCAAGTAACTAACAAAAGAACAGTAGATAATTATGTGGTTATTTGTATGGTTCCTACTATAGCTGCAGGAATTGTACTGAGTGGTTTTGCAATTTGCTGTCCAGACTATTGAACTGAAGAATACTTATCCTGAAAGTCATGTTAGGTTTAGATTATATTTAGTTCAAAATATGTACATATAAGTGCCAACCAGTTTCAAAGTTTTCTGAGTTAACAAATCCCAGTATTTAAATACAATGAATTAGTATTTGTGATTATGAATAATAGAATATGTGATATGATTACTGTAGGATCCAGTATGTGAAGAATACCTACAAGCTCTTTTTCTTCTACACCAGACCAGCTAACCTGGGATCTACTGCATTGCCATTTTAAATCTTCTTTTTTACTATCCTTTACCAGAGTGGAATAAAGTGTTCCAGAAGCCCTGTCCTGAATTAAATTTCTTCAGTGTTTGTACATGAAGTTAAATCTGAGACTTTTTTGCCTTCTTATTAGAGGCAGACGTCTTGAGACTTTGATCTGAAATTCTAACATCGAAGAATAGGACAAGAAGAGTGGAAAGCTTTCTGCCATGTTAAATAAAGTATGTAACTGATGTCACTTCTTTGTTTTGGCTATAAACATTTCACCAATATCCAGAGTTCAAGGGAGCTCAAAAGTCTGCTCTTTGACAATCTTTGTTTTCATTTGACATTTGAAACGAAACATTCCTTCTGTGGTAAGAAAACGTTTAGAAAGAAAGTTTTGCCTCTAACTTGTGCTTAAATGCTTATGAACGATTTTTTAAAAGGTGGGAAAATTGTATGTGCAGATATTCTCACACGCTGTATGAAAATTTTAACAGAACACTCATATTCATATTCCAACATTTTACATTACCATCTCTGTATCATAAGGAGATTGTGAAGTCACCTAGTGACTGTTTATGACTTTTTTTGAGTGTGGCGTATCCTATCCTTAACAACAAAAAACCATCCCACATGAAAGTGATAGTACAGTTAGTTTGCTGCTGATGGGAAAATAGTATGATTTATGATTCCAGTTACACAGGAGGTCATTCTCAGAGATTCATAAACAAGTTTAAATCCTACTTTCAAACTGCCTTAAAAGTCAAGAGAAAACCAATATTGTTTAATATTTCAATAAAATGCCTAATTTTTCTGCATAGGTGGAGGAGTTGATTAGAGCAGTTTAGAGAGAAGTAACAAGAAGTAATTGCTTAACATTCAGTGACAGAAGAATGGAGGCAGGACAAAAGAGAAAATGCATAGTTGTGATGAATTAGAACATGAAGTCATTTTTGGGGCAGGAGGGAGAAAGTGGAGCACTGAGTTTCATCATGTTCAGGTTCAACATGGTAGCTGAAGGTGTTCTGTGCAGTATAATTCTGTCTGAATTGTAAGAGGAAGCATCCTGACACAATATTTAATATTTTTGAAGTTTGATCTGCATCCAAGGATCAGCACAAGTTTCAGCAACATTGTCAATCTGCACACCTGAGAAGATATTTTTCTTCTAAGTGTTCTGTGTTCACATTATCAACATTACAGAGAAGTCTTTAGTGTTGCCCAGACCGTAGCTTAGGCAAAGTCCTTAATGCTCATTGCTGTTTAGTCTTTCAGAATGAGGTTTTCAAAATAGTATGCCCCAGAATTCCATAAGAAATTCTGCTTAAATTCCCAAGACTGTGTTGAAAATCTCTTTTTAAGCGGGAGAATGCAGTGGCAAGTGGCACTGGAAAACTACAAATCTTGGGGTCACCTCTGTCCTCCACTGTACTTGCACATCCTTCGACATACCCAAAACCTACACTTACCTTTTAATGCTCTTTCCTAGTGTGGGTTAGTAAGGTAAACAAATCTCTGAAAAATTACTTAATACACAGTTTGGTAACTGAAAAAACAATTGCCACGTATATCCTTCTACATCAGCAAATATTGACATGCTGTCCTTATCACTATAGTGCAATTAACTCATCTTGGTCATATTACCTTGCAAAAATCTGTAGCAGTCATTTGGGATCTTCAGTTCATATTTTAAAAATTACCTTAACACATCTGAGTTGTTGACTCTTCTAGTGTCAGGACTTGGGATTTTTTTTTTTTTTTTTGTTATCAAATACAGAATTCCTCAAGAATATTTCATATTCAGTCTGGGGCTTGTGAATAAGGCAGATATTTATTTTCATTCTTTGCTACTGTTTTTCAAGTTTCCAGTGTGTTCCCCAGAGAATGAGTTATAAAGTGGTTTTGTTTGGTTTTGTTCTGCTGTGTTTTGTTTCTGAAATATTTATAACGTTATAGAAACTTGGTTCTGGCCTTGATTATTACCTCTTAACATGCTCAAAAGTGCTGTCTCTTTACAAGGCATTAGGGAAAAGATACTATAAATGCTGTAATTGGTGTTTTCAAGCATCAAAAGAGGTTCTCAATATTTTTACTATTCCACTGAACATTCTATCTACATATATCACATACTATCTACATATATTTCAAGATTTTCATGGTAAGGTCCATGCCAATATATATACGGCTTAGCAAATCACTTGAACAGGTATTCTCCATTCCCAATGGTGGGTTCTCTGTAACCATATTTAAACATTTGCTTTGTTAATAATCATGAAATCTTACCATAAATAAATCTTATAATAAATAAAATGTTCCACTAGTTCTTCACTGTTCTTGAAATTCTTGCTTAAGATACTATTTTTCTATCAGTGAAAAAAAGACACCAACATTCTCAGCCTCACAGTAATGATTAGTGGCTTTTTTTGTCAAGTATCCCAGATTTCTCTTAAATTTGCTAATCTCAAATATGTTTTTGGGCAGCTCAGCCCACTGAAGGCAGAATCCATAGCTTTTGTCACAGATAGGGCCCCAAGGAAAGGCTTCTTACCTGTCCCTTCATAGGACAACATAAAAAGTATACTTCTGGTCTTGTGAAATACTTTGTTGATGGTTTTTACAAATCTTCATGTAGTTGCTACTAGAAACCAGAGCTGCTGTGTAAAGAAGGGCAAAAACCTAACTGATGTTAAAATTTAGGAGTATGAATGGAGTGATTTTCTGAATCTCAATATTGAATTTATTTGCTTCTCAGATGAAGAGCTCCAAGTGAAGGAAAACTTCTTGTTCTAGTCAAGTTTAATTGTCCTGTCATCTGTTACATACCTCTTTATTTATTTTACCTTGGTGAATATTTGCTACTTTCTCCTGTGTATAAAATTAGTTTCACATTCTTCTCCATGGTAATGAGATAATACTTAATGAAAGGTAGAACCCATTTTGACAGATCCCTGGACATGAAACTGATTCACATGTGAGTTAGAGATATATTCTGGTGGAGATTTTCAGAGGTAGGAATGAATAATTTGGGTTGGGAACAATGTACTGAAGAGAGTGTTGGAATGTTTTAGCTTTCCACTACTAAGGAAGGCACACAAAAGGGTTTATGGACACCCTGCTTCTCTTTCTGGCAAGAAAATATATTATCACAGAGGCTGTAGTGGGACAGTAAGTGTTGAAAAGGTATATTGGAGGATTTATTTTATCTTTATTTGATTTTTGTAGCTCTACTTCATTTCTACTAATCTGACCATTGCCATGGTGCTGCAGAGTGAGCCTCATATTCTGTTGTTAATTATCTGCATTATAATTGTCTGGGGAGAGCAAATGAGGGAACAGTGGTGCCTCTTTCTGTCTGCAGCTCACAGAGAACTATGCCAGACAATGTCAGCTTCTGTACCCGTATCAAGTATGCAAAGCACATCCTCCCAGAGAGGTGGAAATGCTGACCTCCACTTTTTTCCCTCCTCAGGATCCACCATATTATGGGGACCAGTCTTCTGAAGGCAAAGAAGGATGAAGAAGAGTCACTGTTTCCCTCTCCAGGCTGGGGTTCTGTCATGTGTATGGTGCATTGACATTCCCAGGGCTTGCTAAGCCAGGGAACAGCATTCCAGTTTCGAGATACTCAAGTGTGGAGGAAAGGGTGGAACAAAAAGTCCTCTGTCTTGCTTTGTTGATTAGTGGAGGTGGTGTTTACCCCTGGGTAAAGAAAAGTTTCATCCATCTTAATCCATACACCCTGCCATCTCCAGGAAAGTGGGAGCGCTGTAATGCTCCTGGTCATTTCAGACTCATGGCATGTACTGCTGGATCCCTCTCAGGCAGAGGAAATGAAGATGCAGAAGCACAACATAAACAAGCCACACTAACAAATGCCAGAGCCAGGAAGAAATGAGAGAGAGGCAGCAATTACAACAGCAACAAAAAGTCAAAGGGAACAAATTTTGAAACAAAAGAAAAATAGGTTGGGCTTTAACTTTATGGATCTCTGCAACAATATAAGTGACATTTGAAAGAAGTTTTATGTGAATTGCTCCAGGCACTGTGTTATTTGGCAGTGGATTGCTCCTCCATTCAGATTTTAATTCTGTCCTGCTTTCCAACCTTTCAAATGACATCCCTCTAGGAGTATTTTTAGAAATAGCAGGTGTTGGGTTAAAGTCAAAAACAACCAAAATATGTCTTGTCTCCAAATGGATGAGGCTTTATCCCATCCATTTGGATGTCTATCCCTGTAATATGTGATGCTGGAACAAGTACACTTGTTTCACAGTACTAGTTCTCAAGGACCATTGATAACTCCAATGATGCTCTGTAGACAGTGCTTTCTAGTCTGTCTTACAGTAAATATTCTTCAAATATATGGATAGGTCCAAAAAACCAATATCATCAAAACAATGTTTCTGATGATATCTCCTTTGTATGGCAAGCATTCTTTTTTATCTGGAGGGAAAAAAGAGGACCAGGGTCTGGGTTACACTTTGCCACTAAGCAATTTGTTAATTTCATTTTTAATTCCAGTTTGACTGTCTTTAATGTACAATCGTATTAAAAATATGCACTAATATACAAAAATGTAATGCAATATGGAAAACTGAGATAAGTCTTCAAAGCTTACATAGGGGCAGAATTTTTCTCCTTTGCCATCTAAGTATGTCCACTGTCTGCAGGTTTTCACTTCCACACGTTATTTTTGCATTTCTTTTCCAAAATCTGTCATTTTTGACTAAAATATGTAAGATTCTTTTAACTAGATTGCAATTAAATACAATGTATTTTCCTTTATAACCTCCCAAATCAATACCTTTTTTACAAGATAAGCTAACTACTAGTATGTGCCTTCTTTTCTGTCAGTGAGGAGTGTGCTTTCCTTGGGAAGGGCTGGATAGAGAATAATGCTACTATTTTATGGCTGTCCCTTTTGTCCTCCACTCAGCTGCCCACAAACAATTTGTTAGCTTACAATAAAAAGCTAATTAGAGGGACATTTTTTCACCTCTGAAATGCAGTTGCAAACTTCCTTCAACTAAGACAGATAAACAAGAAAATGTATACCAGTGACTAAGGAAAAAATATAGGTAAGGAAATGCACCAATTGCCTTTTGTGCTTTTCACCTATTTCATATCTTTCTGTAAATACTTTCTAGTACCTTGTCCTGCTTTTCTCTGTACAGTGCTTGTGGTTTGGATTCAGTATAAGAATATTGTTGATAACTCACTGGTGTTTTAATTGTTGATAAGTATTCTTTATCCTAAATCAAGGAGGATTTTTGTGTCTCATGCTCTGTCAGTGAGAAGGAACTCAAAAAACTCTTAGGAAGCACAGCCTGAGCATGTGACTCAAACTGGCGAAAGGGATACTCCACAGCATAGAACACCACTGCCAGTACATAAACCGGGGGTGTTATCCATAAGGGACACCAGTCGCAGTTCTGGGACAGGGTCTGGCATCAATCAACAGCAATTGTATTGTGCAAAAGTTGCATTTCTTTGGGTTTTACATTTGATTCTCCTCCCCATTCCACCAGGATGGGGTGCATGAGCAAGCAACTACATGGCTCTTCACTGCCAGCTGGGTTTAAACTATAGCAGACATTTTTGATATCCACACAGGGTTGAGATAATTATAGATCTGACCAGAGTATGTTAAACCCACTATAAACTAATTGTAAGTCCATCTGGGCTACCACATTGTGGCAACATATTCATGCCCGGATGGAGAAACTTGTTGTGAAGGTACATCATGTAGATGATTATGTATCCAAGCACTGGGCCAGTGAAGAACATCAGAATAACCAGCAGGTGGGTCAGGCTGCTGATGACAGTTACCGATATTTCAGATATTATGGGGCCTTTGTCAAGAGATAAAACTACCCAGCAGAAAAGCCAAATAATCTTGGTGCTTCCTCAGAAACAAAGGAAATCTCAGCAGTACAAAAGGCTCCATTTGCACTTCATGTGTATGAACCAGCCTTGTCTACCCTTTAAAGGAGGTAAATGTTGTTTTCTAAGATGAACTAAGAGATGTCTTTTACATACAGTCTATGTAGTATGTAACAAATGTTTAAAAAATCATCACCTCTTACATTCACAACTTCAGTCCTCATACCACACAAGTTTTGTTATGATATCTGAAGTCAGTTAACAGCTTTTTAGAAGGTCCTTTTTTTTTTTTTGAAAATGAGATAGCGACTTGAAACTTTTAGACAGTTTAAAAATATATATCATGAAGAATACTTTTCTGTGCTACTATGGCTACTATATAACCTATGTATGTTACAAAACATTACATATGCAATATGTAAAGCAAATATTACATATGTATTTACAGAATCTCTCTTTCTTTTAATCATATGCCCACAATTACCATCCTTGCAAAAGAAAACTAAACCCAAACCAACCCTAAAAATCCCCAAATCAAACAAATAAACAAACCATAAATAAATGGTCTTATAATATTTTAAGACCTGAAGTAAGAAATCAATCACACAATCACAGCTTCTAATAATAATACCAAAAAAACAAGACTAGTTAGTCTTGTGTCATTTTATATTATATAACATTCCTTCTGCTGCTCAGAATGTTGCCAGGTTTCTCTTCGTAATAGGTTCTGTAGAAGTATGATTGGATTAAAAAAAAAAATCATAATTTAATACCTTGGATACCAGAAGCATTGTTTCCTTTTTTTCTCTCTGACTTGATTTGTTTTTTCTTCTAGTTAATCTTGAAAAAGAACGTTACTCATCACCAGAACATTCCTACCTGCAAGACTCCACCTTTGTCTGGTGAAAGACAATATGGTTATACACCTCTCCTTGGTCTGAGAAATATTGCCATCCTCAGCCCAAACCTCATTTTAAACCATGAAGGTCTTTATTTTCCTAGAAACTAGGTATGATAGTTTGTTTTGGTTGGACATTTTAGCCCCGAAACCTGTGACATAGAATTATTTACTTTGTCATTACAAAACATATTGATGTGAACTCACAGGGAATCTAGGAACTTGAACTGACCGTCTTACAGGCTTTCCTAGACATCTGTTTTCATATAAATGATGTCTAGGTGCACATCAATTTTGTCCTGTGGATAATTAACTTTAAATGATATAACTTTTACAGAACTGCCCTTCATAACTGATGTATAACTTTCAAAATGAGAGCTCAGTCTTGGGGACTCTTTTCACTATTTATCTTCCTAAGCCACCATTTGAATACTTCTTATTTCTAATCAGCGGCAGTGTGTTACTTTTCTTGGCCGTGGTCAGCTCTCGAGTACCCGGCTTGGGCGTCTCGGCTTCTCATCGGGGCCGGGGCTTGCCGCGATTCCCAGACGCTTCTGCTGCCCGCTCCGAGGGTGGGCTGGCCGCGCTTTGTCATTGGCGCAAGGGAGGAAACAAAGAGGCAGGGAAAACATCCAAATCCATCCGTGTGGCAGCTGGATGCTTTATTGCCTGCGAGAGCTGCAATGGAGAAGCTGCAGCCCACTCCCAACCTCGTGTGGACAAATATGGCACTGGGACCAGGGGGGGAGTGGGGTGATATAGGGGTGGGACAGGGAGAACAGGAGCCCTCCCCGCCCAATGAATATAGACGCCGTGGTAGTGACGTGTACTACAGCGACCAATGGGAACGCAGCAGGGGTGGACACGGGGCTTCGGGGCGAATGGGACCGCGGGGATGGGGTGACAGGCATGGAATCCTCAGAAGTTGACAGGAAGTGGTTACAAGAGTGACAGGGGGAAACTCCAATGGCAGACAGCCTGGGGCTGACCACTGTGTGTGAGAGGGAAACACGGGGAATGCACAAGGGTACACAGAACCAGCAAACTAAAAAGATCAAAACCCCTAATCTGAACCCAGACCCGGGATGCAAAATAATCAACTCAAGCCTTTTAGTTTTTTCATTCTTCCACCCTTCCTCTTCCCAAAGCATGCTTGAAGGAAGACACTCCTGCAAAGGAAGTAGGCCTGGTACAAAATATTGCAACCTATTGCTGTGGTAAATTTATGCATGTGCTTGAGACATGTTTTTCCCTGACAACTGCCAACATGTCTGCTCAGTTTGATAGTCAAAATAATGTTTTTATTATCTTTTGCTTTGCAGATTAATCTGAATTTAGGAGAATCAAACTGATTTTATTTGCTTTCCTCAACATCAACACTATCAAGAACACAAAATATGCTCAGTTTCAGGAGTGGTTGTTGAAGATGTGAGCACTGACAGAAGGCCGCTTGACTTTGACTGAGCTAAATTGCCCATGTCTAGCTTATATGAACTGCAAAAAAATCCCGTAACAGTGGATTCAGGGAGGGTCTATGCACAGTACATACAAAATATGTACAATTTTCTTATCAAGAGATCAAAACAAAATATAACATATTTCCAACAAAATTTTTTGAGACTCCAGATTGTTCATATGCTATGCAAAATTCAGACTTAACTCTTTTATGTAGTAAATATCATTAATGTTTATATGAATTTCCTTTGAAAAAAAATAATTTGTAGGAGAAAGCCACATAGTTTTCAAAGGCAGACTTTCTTACTGTTCAGGTGTGCATGCAAAATTGACACTTAGGGCTTCTTTCTCTGAACATTGATAGAAAGGAGGACGTAGGTATCCAGCCGGGAAGGAAAATGAAAGAGGGAAGTGTGTTTATGTAAGCATTCCTATGAGTAAATTCCTGTGACAAGAATCTCTTTTCTTCTTGCACAGTCATATCTCCAAATAGAGTTATGGTTGTTTTTTGCTGTGTGATGAGGGTTTTCTGGTTGTTGTTGTTGTTTGGTTTGGTTTGGTTTGGTTTTTTTACTGGGGGGAGGTGGGGTTTTTTATTTGTTTTGTTGGGGCTTTTTTTTTTTTTGCTGCAGGTAGTTGATTCTGGATTCCTTTTGTTTTGTTAGCTTGTTCAGTTTTTTTACATAAACTGCCCACTTTCTGTCATAAATTACAGTTTAGAATGTTTCCTATAGTCAATCTGTAATCTAAACACAATGCCTCAGTGTTACTGAGCTACCTGAAGTAAAAAGAGAATAATCTGTGGGATAACAGAGTTTTCAAGGATTTGAATTTCTCTTTCATCTTGTTTCTGTACGCCATGTTATAGGTACTTACCTTGCTATCTACAAATCATATTCAAAAATTTATCCCACTAAGAGACAGCTCTTTTCAATGTCATTTTGGTACATCATATTAAGTCCCTTTGATAGTAAATGAAGAGCATACCAACTCTCAGTGTCTTGAGATTGCTTTTATAAAGAATAAAAGAAACATTTGTGTGTGACCCTATATGAGATATCAAAGGGAAGTGTACCCAAACAGTAGGGGATCATAGGAGAAAGATGAAATAGGGAGATAGGCAGCTTCTATTTCCTAAACTGCAGCAGAAAGTTACTTTCAAAGGACTGCTTAATGTATCCCAGTCTTCCACTGAAATACATCAGAGTGAAATGTGCCATAATATGCATTTGTACTTGTTTGTTTGTTTGCCTTCTAACTTCCTTTCACTTTCTTAGAGGAATCAAGAGCTGGAGTTTTGGAAAGCAGATGCCTTGAAGTCTCATTAAATCAGTAGCTTTCTGAGAATTAACTCAATATCATAGCTTGCTATTATTTGGCAGCTATGAAAAATGTGACCGTGGAATTGTTCTGAAAAACTCAGTCAGTATCAAGTGTCATTTTCCTTCCCTTTAGATTAGAAAGATGTATGCATTTGGGTTTTTTCCTGCACTATTTTCCAGGTAGAAATCCCTCTTCTCCTAGCTGTCAATAGTGTCACTTTCCTTATTCTTTGCGATGGGTTTCTACTTCTTATTTTGAAACAGAGGTGCTAATTAATCTTCCCACATTCAAGAATTGGAAACATATTTCAATTTCAAATGAGGCAAGACCCACGCTTGAAACACCCACACTTAAAATTTTAGATAGATTTGTACCATGTGTTGGAGCTGGCCTGAATTTTCTTCATGACATTGACATTATCAACAATGAGCTTGTAAAGCTTTGTATCTAATAGGCAGCCTCTACATAATAGCTCACCAACTCATATTAGTGTTAAGAGAGTTGGAAATATACAAGAAAGAGTAAATTAAGAAAACCAATTACTGCTAGCCTGCATACTGGGCTTCTGCTTTTCAATATCCACATATATTAGTCTATTCATATGCATGCCACTCACTTCATTTTCCAAAATCTGCATGATTCTTATGCCTCATTCAATTATTACTTAGTTATTTACTTAGCTCATTGTCGTGGTTTGACATGGAAGTGAATTTTTTTCCAGGAAGTTGGGTCAAACCAATCAGTGGTCAGGTTTGGATATTGGCACCTGGAGTGACCACTGAAAGTATGGACACGCCTCTGAGAACACAGGGGGTTAAAAGCAAGAACTCCCAGGAGAACTCTCTCTTTTGGTTCCGGTCGTCAGAGAGTGCAGACCTCCCCTGCCCGGCCTTAGGCTGGGTGGGGGAGGGGAAGCCACGCGGCCTTGTCCGGGTAGGCCGAGGGGCTGGGGGTCTGGAGCCCAGCCAGCTCCTGAGGACGGAAGGGTGGAGAGAAGTGGAGATGCCTTTGCCCCCCCCCCCCCCAAGAGGGAAAGAGACAGAGAGCCTGGCGGCACCTGGAAATCTGCCGGCAGAGGAGAAGGAGAAGTGGGGGGATGCCCAGCGTGGGAGGCGGAATGCTGGACTGAGATATCAGCCGTCCAGGGAGTCTGAACTTTTAACCCTTTCCAGGAAATGAGGGCTTTTTAAAAGTATTACTCCTCCTTGATTTGTGGTGGAAGAGAGATAGTCCGGGAACTGAGATGTTAGAAGAAGAAATATTTAGGTGGGAAGAGATGATGAAGTAGCTTTGGCTGGACTTTTCTTGTTAGCCATGGACTGAACCAAAATCTCCTGCAATGGAGACTGCATTTTAGGGGGATGCAGTGGTGACCCAGGGAGACCTGTTTCAGCTTCGAACAGCACAGGAATGGCGAGAAACGAAGAAAGCTGAAGAGGGAATGGTGATGCCCTCTGTCTTCGGGAAGAAGATGAGTCCTGTTTTTGGACCCCTCGGCCCCAGGGGAAAATGGGGGGGACTGTAGTCCCAGGATGAGAAACTGAACTGTTGTATCTTTGGGTCTGTGGCAAAGCATCCTTAAAGGAGCCCTATGAGCAGTCTGTCCATGCACGGTGGTGAGAGCACTGTGACATGGAATGGAGAGTGTCACACTGGCAGATTTTTTTCCGGGCGGTTGCCATGTGTGACAGGGAAACACAGGGGGGCAGCTGTGTTTCCTGGGGGTCTGTGGTACAAGAGAGACTTCTCTCTCCCTTGATAGTTTGAGTATAGATTACCTGAAGGGTGGTAATTTGATCAAGAATCCCGGGTGATGTTTCATGGCTGGGTGTTTTTGGAATTGGGAGGAGGAGGGGTGGTTTAAAAGGTCTTCATCCTGGATTTAGTTTATGTGTTTTCTGTATTAGTAGTAGTTTAATAAAGTTTTTTTTCCTTTGTTATTAAGCTTAGGCCTGCTCTGCTCTGTTCCTGATAACATCTCACAGCATTTATTTAGAAAAGGTGCATTTTCATGGGGACGCTGGCATTGCGCCAGTGTCCAACCATGACACTCATGTTTAAGGCCAAGAAGCCCAAGCTGAATTGCAGGAAATTCCATTTAAACACAAGAAAACACTTTTCTTATTGTGACCTTGATTGAGCACTGAAGCTGGTTGCCCAGAGAGGTTGTGTATTCTCCATTTTTGGAGATATTCAAAACCCAATTGAACATTAGTTTGGGCAGCCTTGATCCTCCTTAGAGCAGGGGCTGGGTGATGGTTATCTCTAGATATGTCTGTGACTTGTGAATTATTTTATTTAATAAGTGAGTTGCATGTTGATTTCAGAGTCTTCCTGTTGGTTTGGGGTTTTTAAGCTCATGAAGTTTTCTTTCAAGAAAGAATTAGATGTATGCCCTAGCATACTTTACATCATATATCAATTTTCATTACTCAGTTGCCATGAATATTCATAGCAAGATAACAGCTCAATGAAGGGTCCTAACCAGAGCAGCTGAAATTCTGCTGTACTTGCATTTCAATATCTGATTTTCTTATTTTCACCTCTGCTCAGAAACCCCATCTTTCTATATTATCATTTAATCTTCTCCTCTGACAATTTAATATTAGTGTCGTGGTTTGACATAGAAGTGAATTTTTTTTCAGGAAGTTAGGTCAAACCAATCAGTAGTCAGGTTTAGATATTGGCACCTTGAGTAACTACTGAAAGTATAGACACGCCTCTGAGAACACAGGGGGTTAAAAGCAAGAACTCCCAGGGGAACTGTCTCTTTGGTTCTGGTCTTCAGAGAGTGCAGACTCTCCGCTGCCCCGCCATGGGCTGGGTGGGGGAGGGGAAGCCATGTGGCCTTGTCCAGGTAGGCCGAGGGGGCTGGGGGTCTGGAACTGAGCCAGCTCCTACGGACGGAAGGGTGGAGAGAAACAGAGATGCCTTTGTCCCCCCCACCCCGCAAAGGGAAAGTGACAGCCTGACGGCACCTAGAGATTTGCCGGCAGAGGAGAAGGAGAAAGCGGGGGGATGATGCCCAGCGTGGGAGTCAGGAATGCTGGGCAGAGATTTCAGCCGTCCAGGGAGTCTGAACTTTTAACCCTTTCCGGGAAATGAGGGCTTTGTAAAATATTACTCCTCCTCGATTTGTAGTGGAAGAGAGACAGTCCGGGACCTGAGATGTTAGAAGAAGAAATTTTTAGGTGGGAGGAGATGATGGAGTAGCTTTTGGCTAGACTTTTCTTGTTAGCCATAGACTGAACCAAATTCTCCTGCAACAGAGACTGCATTTTAGGGGGATGCAATGGTGACCCAAGGAGACCTGCTTCAGCAACCACCAGCACAGGAATATCAAGAACAAAAGAAAGCTGAAGAAAAAATAGTGATGTTCTCTGTCTTCAGGAAGAAGATGATCTCTGTTCTTGGACCCTTAGCCCCAGAGGAAAATGGGGGGGACTGTAGTCCCAAGATGAGAAGCTGAACTGTTTTATCTTTAGGTCCGTAGCAAAGCATCCTTAAAGGAGCCCTATGAGCAGTCTGTCCATGCACAGTGGTGAGAGCACTGTGACAAAGAAAAGAGTGTCACACTGGCAGATTTTCTCCGGGCGGTTGCCATGTGTGACATAGAAACACAGGAGGTGGCAACTGTGTTTCCTGGGAGGTCTGTGGCGCAAGAGAGACTCCTCTGTCCCTTGATAGACTGAGTATTGATTGTCTGAAGGGTGGTAATTTGATCAGGAATCCCGGGTGATGTTTCATAGTGGTTGTTTTATAAATTGGGAGGAAAAGGGGTGTTTTAGAGGGTCTTCATCCTGAATTTAGTGTGTGTGTCTTTTGTAGTAGTAGTTTAATAAAGTTTTTTTTTTCCTTTGTTATTAAACTTAGGCCTACTCTGCTCTGTTCCTGATAACATCTCACAGCATTTATTTAAGAAGGTGTATTTTCATAGGGGCACTGGCAAATTGTGGCAAATTCACATCATGGTCAATCAAAGTAAATATAACAGCATGACTTCGTTAGTTCATTAGATTCAGTATCTTTTTGCAGCTGTGAAGAAAGAGAAGCAACTTTATTAAAGGAACAGAAATACTACACAAAGCATTTTTCAATAAAATTATTTTTGGATTTTGGGGGGTTTTGTCATTCTGAGAAGAGATCTTCTTTTGTGCTCTGATTGCTAAACTGGCAATGACAGCAATGTGTGGCAATATGGAAATGCAAAACTATCGTGTTGTGATGTTCAAATTCAGTAAGATGCTGTTTCCCTTCACTAGACAGAACACAGTCCAGTCAGAGATAAACTACTGCGATAGCTCTTCAGAATGATACTATAGTCACTGAGATTAATTGGTGTTTTATTACAAACATTATGGCCTTTGATTCAAGCACCTTAAGATGTATTTTTAAAGAATACATTTTACAGCCAGGTAAGCTGAGACATGGAGCAGTGACAATTTAGAAGATCATGCAAAACTGCAAATAATACATACATTGTAAACAGCTAGAAAGGCTTAGGTCTAGTCAGCAGGGGGAGTACTATTGCTCTCATCTCTCTTTCCCCCTATAGGTTACATGGACAGGTTTGCTGCCCCTGTTAATTGTCATGACTCTGTTATCCTGAGTAATAAAACACCTGAGCTTCTGTCCTAAGAGCTCTTTCTTCAAATCACTTCCCAGCAGGATGGCCTTAGAAATGGAAATTGCTGAAAGAAAACACTAGAGATCTAAAGGTAAACTGGGTTTTGAGGGTCTATTTTTTGGGTGTATAATTCAGAATGAAATTTCCTAAAGTTATGAATCTTAATTTAATGTGTTTATTTGTCATTACATAAAAAAACAGTGAATGCTTCACACACCATCTGCTTACATTTTTTCCCCAAGGGTTTTGCATATTTTCAGGAAGAAATTACTCTAAATATCCTGCAGTTTTCTCTGAAAAGTTTCATCATTTCACAGTAACCCTCTTGATGAAGTACAGTATGTGCCCTTGTAAATGAATCAAAATTATTTTAAATTGCTGACAGAATCCTTCTATGTCACAAAAACATACCGAAGCTCCTGAAAAGGAGAGGTCCCTTTGGCTTTAGTCAAAAGATCAGGGACTGCAAGTGTTTTTCTTACTCTACTGTTTTAGAAAGTACAACTAGGTATGATAATACCCCTAGTACAACTAGGGGTAACATGAACAATATCAGTCTTGTCTCTGGCAAACTGGGGGATAGTGTGGAGAAATTAAATGGACAGGGTACTTGTGAAGGCTCTGTGAGATGTATCAACCACACTGGAGTACACCTGCTGTCTTGCAAAGATGTACCAAGGACTCCTGAGATAATAGAAGCCAACAGGGAAACATTGGATAAATTCCCTGAGTAGCAAAAGAAGGCTGAAGAGGGAGTATCTTGACCAAGTACAAGCAACCAAACACACAACCACTAGAGAGGACTATGGGTTGTCCTTTGCAGCTCTACAGGGATATTGTCACTATCAAATACCTCTGTAAAGTGCCTGTACACCAATGGACACAGAATTGTGGGGAAAAAACAGGAGGAACTAGAGAACTGTGTGCAGTCTTGGGGCTTTGATCTCACTCCAGTTACAGAGACATAGTGGGATAGCTATGGGACTGGGATGTTGTCATGGGAGGCTACACATTGTTTAGGGGAAACAGTACAGGAAGGAGTGGTGGTGGTGTTACACTCTGTGTAAGGAAAAATGGAACATACCAAGCTCTGTCTTGGTTAGGAGCAAGTCAAGAGTTTACAGGTCAGGATAAAAGGGCAGACTTGTAAGGGTGACACTGTTGTGGGTGTGTGCTACAAACTGCTGAAGAGGAGGAAGTGGATGAGGCTTTCTACAGGCAACCAAAAGCAATCTTGAAATCATGGGCCCTGGTTCATGGGAGAGACTTTAACCACCCTGACTTCTGCTGGAGAATATACACAGTGAAGCACAAACCATCCAGTAGGTTCCTGGAAAGCATTGACAATACTTTCCTGTCACAGGTTGCGTAGGATCCCACAAGTAATTGTGTTGCTTGACCTCCTACAGATACACAGGGAAGGTCTTGTTGGAGATGTGAAGGCTGGGGGCAGCCTCGGCTGTAGTGACCATGAGATTGTAGAGTCCAGTGTTGAAAAAAGGTGTTGCAGGACAGGGAGAAAGATTATAGCCATGGACTTCAGGAGAGCTAACTTTTGTTTGTTTAGGAATCTTCTTGGAAGAATCCCTGGAAGGAGAGAGACCCTGTAAGGAAGAGAGGTCCAGGCTTATTTCCTCCAGGCTCAACAATGATGTATTCCAATGAAAAAAAACTCAGGCCAATGGCACAAGAAACCTTTGTGGATGGATAAAGAATTCCTGTCACTGCTCAAGTAGAAGCAAAAAATTCACAGGAGATGGAAGTGAGAGCAGGCCACTTGGAGTGAATATAGACAGGTGATCAGGATAAGCAGAAATGAGACTGGAAGGGCAAAGATCCATCTAGAATTAATCCTGGCCAAGAATGTCAAAGGTTACAAAACCAGCTTTTTCAAATATGTAGATAACAAAATGAAAACAAGGGATAATATGAGCCCATTATTAAATAGAGGGGAGAGCCTGGTAACAGAGGATGCAAAGAAGGCAGAGTTACTGAACACTGCCTTTGCATTGCACTTCATGAAGACCAGCCCTCCAACCTAGGAGACCAGGGTAAAGGAATGCTGGAAAGAAGACTTTCCCTTGGTCAGGGAGGATTGTGTCAGAGAACACCTAAACAAGCTTGACATCCTCAAGTCCATGCACTCTGACAGGATGCATCCATCAATGTTAAGAGAGCTGGTGGACACCATTTTTGACTGTCCCTTGTGCAAGCCTCATAGGCAAGCTCAAGAAGTGTGAGCTGGAGGAGTGAACAGAGTGAAAGTGAAATTGGGAACTGATTGAGAAGTGCCCAAACAGCAGATTTCAGAGGATCATAATCAGTGGTACAGGGAACAGTTGGAGGCTTGTCATTCATGGTGTCCCCCAAGGTTCAATAGTGGGCCCAGTCATGTTTAATTTATCCATCAATGACTTGGATGAAGGGGCAGAGGCCTCCTCAGCAATTTCACTGACAACACAAAGCTGGGAGGACTGGCCGATACCCCAGAGGGCTGTGCAGCTCTTCAGAAGGACCTCAACAGCCTGGGGAGATGGGAACAGAGGAGCCTTCTGAAATTCAGCAAAGACAAATTCAGGGTCCTGCACCTGGAGAGGAGCAACCCCAGGCACCTCATCAATTTCTAAACATATTGGAGGGGAGCATGTCAAGAGGGTGGATGAAGTTTCTTTAAGGAGCGCCAAGCAATAGGACAAGAGGTAATGGATAGAAACTGATCCACAGGAACTTCCACTTGAACATGAAGAAGAATTTCCTTACTGTGCATGTAACCACACACTGGAATAGACTGTCCAGAGAGGTTGTGCTTGAATATATCCCTCACTGGATATATTCAAGAACCATCTGGACACAATCCTGTACCATGTGCTCTCAGATGACCCTGCTTGAGGAGGGAAGTTGGACTGTGGTCCCTTCCAAACCGGCTGATTTTGTGATTCTGTGAAAGTAAGACATGAGAAAGACACACAGGAATACTGATTCAGAATCTACTGTAAGTAGGAAATTGAGAGAAAATGCTCTACTGATATTTCAACATTTTTAACAGATTTAACAGCCTACAGTGTCAAGCAATTGCAAGCTACTAAATACCTTCTCAAGGCAGTGTTTAGGTAACTTAGAAAGTCCCTTCTTTATGTTTGTACCTAATGCTGGTTTGTCATGCAGCTTTTTTTACACTGTTTTTAAACACCTCATCCTTTTTATTGCAGGCTCAAATCCTTCCTGATGTTTATAGAGCCCTCCACACAACACTCAGCTCATCTCAAGATTTAGTAAAAAGACCTCACAGGTGAGCAACAAAGTGGAAGAAATCATGTCGAATTGCAGTTGGATGAACCAGAAGATAGCCAAAGACCCCAGTTAAACTGAATAGTTTTGAAGATGTGCTCAATTTTAAGTAAGTCTCTTGTGTGACATATCTGGAGCTATTTTGGGTGAGTTAGTAAACACTTCACAAAAGTGCATTATTTTCAAAAGGCTTGGCTTGCAGTAATCTCTTGCAAAAGGACTCATTGATGTACTTGTTCATATATAGTACAGTTTAGAGTATAGATACAAGGTCAGTAGGACCAATTATATAATTTCTTTATTTTTATTTGTGAAAAGAAAAGTGTGAGGTTTCTTGACAGTTGAGGCACCCCAAATCTCCAAAGCACAGTTGCATGCATTTGTTAAAAGGGATGCCAACAGCAGCCCTGGACTTGGAATACCAGATGCAAAATCAAGGATATATTTATTAACCAGTGCCAACCCCTGACAATGGAATATCCTTGATTCTGAGTCCTCCAGCATTTAGTACTCCTTTTAGATGTGATGAGGGACCACATGGAGTGCTAGATTTGAATTATTTTGACCTTTGATACAGGTCTCTATTAAAGTAACAAGATTTGCCTTATTTCCCTAATATTCACTTATTTATTTTATATCAGATACCAGGAATGCCATTTTCTGCCTTATTCATTCATGGAGTATGCATATTAAAAAGATTAATTTTCCAGGGTGTGTCCTTAATGCCTGCATTAGGAGATTAGCTTCCTTAAGCTCTTTCTGTGGTCTGTGGAGAGACATTTATTTAAGGAAACTCAAAGCATCTGGAGAACATTTCTGCCCTGGTTCATTTTTATGGGGGAACATTTTGCTTTGACCACATAAGGAATCAGAGAGGCAAATCTTTGAACACAAACACCTACTTAGATGCCTAAAATTAGGTAGTGTGAGTTTAACAGCAGTTAACAGTCAACAGCATTTCATAACTGAATACATTCCTTTGCATTTCTGGAAGAATGGACTGTGGATTTCCAAAGTTCATGGGGTTCTGATTGGTAAGAAAAATTCTTGTTGTGTTTTTGTGCAATACATCTAAAAAGTTCCTAAAAGTCCATCTTACTACAAATAGTTGGCAGGGGGTGATATTTACAAAGCTAGTATCTACAGTGTGGAGTACATTTGTTCCTTGTGAGCAGTGGGTGGCTACCTTGCTCAAGGGAAGAGCTACTGTTCTTTCCTGTGCAGACTACTGGAAAGTGTGTCTATCATGTCTTCTAGTGTCTTCTTCCTGAGAAGTTAATCCTGCTCTAACAGCTCCTAGATACTTCTCTGTACAGGTTGTGTTACAACCTGATCCTGAAGGGGAGGTTAATAGATCCCTTGGAGTGGATTAGAGTGAATCTGAATGACCAGTGTTTATACATACGCATATAAATACCAGCCACTCATTGTGAATGTACATGTAGGGTTTATTTTAGAACTCTGTGGTTGCAATGGAAAGGAGGTATGCAGCATCTAGGTTATTAGCTGTAAAAATATAACAATATAAAAGCATATAAAGAAAATAAAGAGAAAAAAGAAAGGATAAGTGTAAAAAGATGTCACCGTCCATAGATCCAGTGACAAGACTTGATTGTTGCCATTTTAGTGTCTGCTGGTTGAAGTGATGGTCACAGTTTGGATCTGTCATGAGCAGCAGAAAAACACAAAACACAGTGTTCATTGGGTTTGTATACCTTCAGTCTCTCACAGGTTGTTGTTACCTGAAGGTGGGAACTTGTCCCTTCATCCCCCAATATTGCTCATGATCCAACCCTTAAGATCTAACTCCAGTTAACCCTGGGATATTTCAGAGGTAACTATTGTTGCTGCAATAGGGAATTGACTAAAAAGGCATTAGGTTGACTAGTACATTATTCCTCTGGTCTCAAATAATATATGGAAAAGAAAGCTCATGTCATTTTTGCTGATATCTTCTGACAACAATATCAAGGGTGAGGCTTGAGCTACTTTTCATAATGCACATTTCTATGTCTGTCATTCTGCAAAAGCATTGTAGGGAGAAAAGGAAGTGGCTGATGCCTGGTTTAAATTTTGTTAATCACAGTGAAGTGAAATGTGTTTAAAAGCTCTGTAATTTCTGTATGCTCCATGTAGTATGCCTCCCATCAAGGTGCTAATTTCCTTGCCAGTAGTGTCAGTAAATAAAAGTGGCACTTTCTTAAACCCAGCTGTTAGGGTATCAAAGGAAGTAAAATAAAAGGGAAAAATGAAGTGAATGCAGGGTATAAAAAGAAAACACATAGAGTGATAATGGCATGAAAAATTACACCAGAAAATGAAAATTAGTATATGAATGGAAATGGTAAGGTGAAAATTTTGAGTCACTATTCAAAATTCCTGCAAAAATGCAACTTATGTACATGTCAATCCATGTGAAGTCTTGATTTCCACCCTATCACAGGGAGACAATTATGTTATATAGCTATACTACTTTCACGTGGTTACAGTGTTTGTAGCCTATCTTTAAAGAATTTATTTTTTGGTAAGAATATTTTCAAACAATTGATAGTGAAGAAAATTGTCCTTCCATTCTACTCAGCCTATACTTTAGGTTTTGTATCAATGTCACTTCCACCAAATGAACCTGCAAAATCAGGGTTTTTTACCTAGTATGTGTGGGGAAACGTCACTGGTTTTGTACTTTTGATTATGATAAGTAATCTTAAAGAAGCTAGAAGAACTGGTACATTTGTTTCCAAATAACCTTTCCAGTAATTCAGATAAATAGGCTGTTCTTCCTTCTCCAGACTTAGAAAAGACTTATCCCTCTTAGGGACAGCCTGTGATTCAGCAAGTGACTTTTTGTGGTCCTGCAGAAGGGGAAGATACCAGATGATATGAGGCTGTTATGAGACGGATGGTGTGGCAAAAGGCATCTAGGAGAACTAAGTTTTGGTTATAAGCAGAGGTAGGATGTATCCGCTGTGTGCTCCCTTAATAAGATGAGAGAAAAAACGAATGCACTTTGCTCCTCTCATTAGTTGTATGTTATGGAAAGAACCATTTCACACTCTGTATTTTGTTGCAATGAATGGGGGTAAAAAACATTACATGAACTATTCAATTTTGCCTTTACTGCATGGTAGATTCCAAATGAAAATGATTTTGACTGACCCTGTGGCTGTCACATGTTCTGTTTCCTTAAGAGAAGTGCTAGACCCATGTGAAAGTGCATCTCAAAATTCTCTTCCTCAGCTGTTCTCACCAAGGTTTAGTGGGCAGCCCCTGTTTTGTCCTTCTCAGAAGAAGACACTGAAACTAGCAGCCAGTCAACTGGCAGATCCTCAAGGCAGACTGCCAGAATTCACTTCTTAGTTGTACAAAATAGTCCTGAAAATGAGGGGGATCTGGGAGCTGTGATATGTGTTTAAAGGCAGAAGGAAGGCAAGGGATCTTTTATTTCAATCATAGCTGCCATATAATTCCTTTTCATTTGTCTTAATATTGGTGGTTCAGGGATATTTTTAAAACCTTGGTCCTAGCCTCTAACAGCCATTGTAGTATCACGTAGAAAACAGTCCGACAATCTATATTCTAATTTGTAACAAAGTTAATTAACTCTTTCTTGACATGCACATTCTCCTTCTCTCACCTCATCTGCATTGGGGAAATATGTCAGACACTTTCCTAGGGGGCAGCCATGCAGAAGCAGGTTGAAAGGTTTTATTCCCTAGATGGAGAAGAATAGAGAGCAAACCCCTGGACCTTGCAAAAGGATACTTCTTCTTTAAAAAGTGAGCAAAATCAATGCACCTCTGCAAAAAAAACTTAGTTTAAGTATTCCACCTAGTTCCACATGTGGCAACCAAGAGAAATGGGAAAGCTATGAACAAAATGTGTCAGGACTGAATATCATACAGATGAACTTTCTTCTCAGCTTTGCCTATTTCCAGCACTATCTTTGAAGTGTCTAAATTTGGACCATAGATATTATGTGCAGAAAGCACTAATAAAATATAAAATAAAAAGCAGAATTTTAACTCCCACAATAAATTAGAAACTTCAGGCTTCCTCTTTGAGACACGATTGAAACTCAAACATCATAAGCTATTGGCTTTCCTGCTTATCAAGGATTGGTCCTTAATTAAAATTAGAGTTCTCACTTTACACTGTGATGATTTTAGCTATCTTTTTTTGTTTGAGTGGTATTATTTAATGAAGTGAATAGAATTAAAGCTTTCCTATACTATGAGCCAGAACATCAGTCTCTTGGAACATAGAACAGATAGGCACAAGTAATCTGATCAGTGATGGGACTAGGAGTATGCAAAAGTAAGAAGATTATTTATCTTGTCTTAATATTTCTTGTTGCTGTTGTTATTAAGGCCAAATCTGAAAGTACTTAAATCTAAAATAACACTGAAGATAATTGGATTATACTTGTCAAGATCAAAGCATAAGAAGGCTCCACAATTTTACTTAATATAATTTATTTTCATTTAAATAGCTTCTCGGAACTCCCTAAAACTCATTGTTCCACAAAACAGAAATACATGGTAATGGCTTCAAGGAGCCAACACTCTGAGACCTGTTAACATACTATATTATTATTTTACAGCATATCAACAATCCCACAAGTTTTTGTTGGGTGGTTTTCCATACTTTGGAAAATCTTGGTTTTTATATGGAAAGGTGAAAGTAATATTGTGTAGGAATTTAACTGTGAGAGTCATGTCTGAGCAAAAAGATTGGGGTAATTTTCATTGTTTTGGTTGCTACCCTTGATGATCTTTCATCTATTACTATAATAAGAAACAAGTAGAAAAAATGTCTAAGATGGCATTGAAGAAAAGGTTCATTTCTTTCTTAAGATAGTGATTTGTTTCACTTGCTGAAGTTGGAAAAAACACATGGGACACTGAAAATACTTAGATTTTAGCTGCAGCACATAGGAGATGTGATTAAGTCTGGCAAAAAAAGAAGAGAAAGTAAGTTGAGGAAGTGACAGTTCAGGAAGAAAAGGTGTGATATCAGTATTAGAGCACTCTTTGATGGTTGTAAGAGAAAAATATGGTCATTAACAGGTTTTGCTCTTTTTTTTTTAAGTACTTGTTACACCTATGAATAATTTAATGCTTTGGACTGACTTGTGTGAGCACATTGAAAGAGACAAACTGTGAATTATGACTACATAAATATGGAAGTGGGAGTAAGAGTTTCCATCTCACTTTGTTGCTTAAAATATTAATACTCACAGTACAGTATCGATACTGCCCTATAAGAGCATCCCTACCTAAACATCTTCAAAGCAAGTTTTCCTTATCACCATCAATGTCTTTACAGAGAATGACATGGGGAAGCAGCTCAGACCAGGAGGTTGCCTGGGCTTTTCATGACCCCCTCACCTCCCTCCAAGCAGTGTGGATGTCCCACAGGAAGAGCAGACATTGCTGACATTGATATCTGCCAACACATCTTGCTGAAGCAACATGCCCATCTGTGCAAGAATACACTATTGGACATCTGTAGACACTTCATGGGATGTAGAGAGCCGTACTGCCTCACCAGGAGCATCACAATGGTCAGGAGGACCGACTGCCCTGGGACAGTGTCAAGGGGACATTCTTCCCTCCTTGGGTGTAAGCTGTGTTTGTCCTGATGGGCTTGAATCATCCCTGATGTACTCCAGAATTGATCCAGCTTGCTTGTGACCCCCACTTCAAGTAAGCTGGATGAATTTTGGACTGAGGGCTGTCATGCAACACAAATTTAACTAGGAACTACTTTCCTGCAGTTTGAGTGAGAAGCATAGAGTTCCTTGCTGCTGGGGTCACATGGAAATGGACATCTGCTGCTGTTCCACACCTCTGTAGGTTCTTCATACTCTGCTCCTCTTACCTCCCTGTCAGCTCAGTCTGGCTTGCTGTCACATTTCTGTATGACCATTACTTCTGTCCCACAGACTTCTACACAGACACAGAGAAAAGCCAAGGGGGAAGGTGTGTTATTTGTTTGCAGGACATCTCCCAGGCTGTACAGTTCCCACCACTCCTGGTTCACATGTCTTCCTTTTTCCTGCCCTCACTCGTTCCTAACATTCCACCCCGTGTGCTGCAGAGTAAAGAGCGCATACAGTTCTGTGTGAGTGACACAAGGTCAGTCAGCTAAGGCGTCACAGTGCACATCAGAACATTCTTCACAGCAGCTGACTGTTCAAGTCACACAGGGAAGCCTACCCTTATCTTACTCTTTGTGCGTTCAGTTGTCTCTCAGTCCTTTCCAAGTCCCACAAGCAATGCCCATGACTTCTTGTCCACCTTTCATATGGACATATTTTCAAACCCTCTGGCTTTCCAGGGAGAGCCAGAGACTAAGTCGAATGACTCTGTTGTGGGGGACCTTGTTTTTTTTCATATCAGGGAACAGTGTGAGGAACTTTGCACAAAACTGGTTTGGCCTCTCCGTATCTTGATGTGACCGTTGAGAGGAGTAATAACGGACCACCAGGCCTCAGAAAGTACATGAAGGTACACTTTCTATAGTCCAGGATGCTGGAACAGACATGTAGCCCTGCAGTTAGAACCAGCACAGCAAGAAAATATTACAGGATGGGCATGTAGGAAGTTTGGTTTGAACTATTTATTTCCAGACTATCTAATGTAATCTAATCTAATCTAATCTAATCTAACCTTAGATTAGATCAGATTATTCTATATTTTTAGTCATTTCTTTGTCCAAAAATACTCAGATCACTGTTAGAAATTGTGAGTCTTTGGAGTCTAAGAATAATGATCACTCTCTACAACTTCTGAAAGGTGGTTGTAGTCAGGTGAGGGTCGGTCTCTTTCACCAGGCAGCAACTGACAGAACAAGAGGTCACAGTCTCAAGCTGCATCAAGGGAAATATAGGTTGGATATTAGGAAAAAGCTTTTCATGCAAAGGGTGATAAAGTACTGGAATTTTCTGCCCAGGGAGGTGGTGGAGTCACCATCCTGGATGTGTTTAAAAAAAGACAGGATGTGGTACTTGGTGCCATTGTTTAGTTGAGGTGTCAGGGAACAGGTTGGACTTGATGGTCTTGAAGGTCTCTTCCAACTTTGTGATTGTGTGATTCTGTGATTCTGTGATGTTTTTGATAATGCTTACTAGAGAAAGCATATTCAAACTTTTCATTTATGTGGGGTTCAACTGCGTTATACTGTATACTTCCTTGCAACAGTAACTACTACTAGCTAAATTTCAGTTTGACATGCACTTAAGATAATGCAAACATTTTTGACGTGTCTTCTGTCTGTCCATTTTTGACTCATGTCTCCAGTCTGATTAATTAAAGCATTGACTGGTAGATCATGATAGTATAAACTCTAATTCATTGGTACTTCTACTCAGATTAATTTGCTGAGTTACCATGCTCTCACAGAATGTGTCACATTGGAAAGAACAGCAGTGAGTCATCTGGTCCAACCTCCTTGCTCAAACAGGATCATCCCAGAGCACATGGCACAGAATTGAGTGGACACAGTTCTGGAATATCTCCAGTGAGAGGAACTCTACATCCTCTCTGGGAAATCTACTCCAGTATGTGGGCATCTGCATGGAAAGTTCTTCAGTTGGAAATTCCTGTGGATCAGTCTCTGGCCATTGCCTCTTGTCCTATTGTTTGGCACCATTAAAAGGAGCCTGGGCTTCTTGACACCTTCCCTTCAGATGCTTACAGAAATTGATGAGGTCCCACATCAGTAGTCTCTTAACAAGGCTGAACAGGCCCAACTCAGCCTTTCGTCATAAGACAGATGCTCCCTTAATATCTTTGTTGCCCTCCACTGAACCTGCTCCAGAGCTCCATGTCTCTTTTGTACTGAGGAGCCCAGAACTGGACACAGCATTCCAGGTGAAGCTGCACCAGGGCTGAGTAGAGGGGCAGGGTCACCTCTCTGGACCTGCTGGCAATGCTCTTCATAATGCAGCCCAGAATACCACTGACCTTCTTGGCCACCAGGGCACTGCTGGCTCATGGAGAGCTTGTTGTCCACCAGGACCCCTAGCTTTTCTCCTCAGAGCTGCTTCCCAGGAGGTCACCCTCAGCCTGTGCTGGTGCCTGAGGTTGTTCCTCTCCAGGTGCAGGACTCTGAATTTTCTTTGCTGAATTTCAGAAGGCTCCTCTGTGCCCATCTCTCCAGGCTGTTGAGGTCCTTCTGAAGAGCTGCACAGCCCTCTGGGGTATCGGCCAGTCCTCCCAGCTTTATGTTGTCAGTGAAATTGCTGAGGAGGCCTCTGCCTCTTCATCCAAGTCACTGATGGATAAATTAAACAAGACTGGGCCCACTATTAGACCTTGGGACCACAACGAGTGACAGGCCTCCAACTGATCCCTGTACCACTGATTATGACCCTCTGAAATCTGCTATTTGGGCAGCTCTCAATCTCACTGTCCACTCATCCAGTCTACATTTCCCATCTGACCTCTGCATATAATATTTGTTCCAGGGGCTGTTTATTTAATGATTTTAAGCTAGTCTGTACCCTTTAACATGTGGGTTTTTTTCTCTTACATTCTTTGCACTTTTTTCCTTGAGTTCTTAAATATAATCAGTAATACTTAAGGAACTAATTCAGCTTCTCCTGGTGGCATTCTATGGTCAACTTAGTTGGGTTCAAATAACTCCCTAATTTAATAGTTTTTACTATTTTCCCTCTTTTTCTAGCTCAGGTTCATACTTCAGATTGTTATCATCACATAATTGTAAAAAAATCTGATCATAATTACCCAGTTTATAAATGAAGAAAAAAGTCATTGAGCATTTCAAATTTCTCTGTGTGGTACGTTATTTATTCATACTCAATGAACCCTCATTTTTCTTTTAGTGTATTCCATACCTTGCTGCTCCTTGTTTTACTCTCCCTGCCCAGAGACATTCAGCACATCCCCATCTCATGTTTTCAGGAGTGCAGAGGATATATAAGTTTTTGACAAATAATGTAAAAATCATGTCCCACTGTTTAAAAGCACTCAAGAGCTGAGCCACTAATAAAATCCTGTGACTCTGTAGTGCTTATCATGCCACAGTTTTCACAGTACATTACTTGTAGCTCTTCCAGTTTCTCCCCAGGTCTAGAATATGGAGTTTTCAAAAAATTTCTTGCTTCTCTTTGGTTTAATTTATGACCCTGTTGTTTATTTCCATTAAGCATGTCCAAAGAAGGTCAATACAGCTGGTGAAGTGTTTGAAAAACAAATTATATGAGAAGCAAATGAGGGAACAGGGACTGTTTAGTCTGGAGAAGAGGCTCACAGGGGACCTTTAAATCTCTATAAATACATGGAAGTAGGTAGCAGCCAGGTGGAGGTTGTTGTCTCAAGTAGCAAGGCAGAGGATGAGACTTAAAGGTCTCTAGACATGATGGAGGTTTGGATTGATTATTAGAGAAAATTTCTTCACTGAAAGGTTAGTCAGGTATTGGCACAGACTGCCTGTGGGAGCAGTTGGGTCATCATCCCTGGAGACATTTAAAAACACATAGAGATATGGTGCTAAGAGATATGGTTTACCGTTGCACTTAGCCATGTTAGGTTAATGATTAGATTCAATGATAATGGACCTTTTCCAACCTAAATAATTCCATTATTTAAAAACCATTAAATATTTTACTTCCCTTCACCTCTCTACACAGGCATGCATGCTCACCCTCTCACTTTTGATTTATTGAACCTTTTGTGCACTGTACAGTTTTTGTGCACTGTGCACTTTCAGCAGCTAGCTCAAGTTCAAATATCTCACTAATTAACCAGTTTAACTAAAACACTAAGCCAGTAGGACCTGCAAAGGATTATAATTGATATGTGTCTTCAAAGAAGAACATATATTATTCCCACTTTGCTACTCAGTTGGATGACAGTAGCTTGGTAACCTTAAAGATAAGGAAGAAAATTTGTTTGACTGCACCATAACCTTAATGCTCATTTCCAGACATTTAGAATAAATTATGCATTTCCATGGAGCATCTGTTTGTTAAATAATTGAGTTAGCTTAATTTCCATCTAAGTATCTCTTGTTGTTTTGGGGTTTTTTTGGTTTTGTTTTATTTTATTACATCTAACTGGGAATGAAATGCAGTAAGTGTTTGGGCAAAGAATCTTGGAAGAAATTGTCTTTTGAGGGGATGTGGTCGAGAAAGCAAGAGGAAGGAAACCTACAAATGCCAAATGCACTAGTAATTTATTTAGTGTTATGAAGTGTGTCAGCACCCTACAAACAGTTGTAGATGAATGAGATACATAAATCATATATTTAAGACCTTGTTTACATAGCTCTAGGCTGAAATATTACATGACTTTTTTTTCCTTTCCCTGATAACTTACTTGCTCTCCTCTGATGTTGACAAAGCTGAAAGAGTGGAAGTAGCTTTTGTTCTGGACAAATAGGCACTTCAGTCAAACTTTGCATACCTTTAAGGAACCACAGATAGACAAGCAAGACAAAATGGAATAAACTACCTTTGCACTGATTTATTTTTTGTAGAAAAGCCTAGGCCACTATTGAATCTTTTATATGACAGGAGAACTCAGCAGTGTAAGGTTCAAGCAGTAAAGGCACCAAAAGCCTCTTTTGAGTGCAATATTTTTCAACAATGGTATCTCATACACTGAGGTGCTCATAGATGAGCCTTGTCTTATGTGCATGATCAGTGAATATACTTCTGGTCCAAGAGTATGCTGAATTACAAGCTTCTCAAAGTTACATACTTCAGCTCACTCCATCAGGTTAGGTCTCATTTCATTAATTGAATTTCTGAAGAATTCATGAAGATGAGTGAAATGAGAAATTAAATTTGCTAAATGGGAAATACTACAGACAAAGTCCAAAAAGCAAAGTCCATATCCAGGTAGCTTTCAACACTTAATGGAATGCCAGGCTGACTTGACATGCAAACTCAGTTCACTGCCCTATGTGCATTTTAGGGGGCATTAAATAAAAGAAAAAAAAAATTCTAATCTCTAGCAAAATCCGCACACTTCATTGAAAAAAAAAAAAGTTTCTTTATTGTAAAGATTTGAAAGAAACCCTGTAAAGTTTCTAGGTAATTTCTTACTCTTTTCTTAAAGAACACCATTCTTGCAGTATCAAGTCACTGTTAACCTCAAATGTAAATTACCATCAGTAATTCATGTGCATTTTTCAAAGCCAAAATAATTTCAGGTATTAGAACCTTTGAGTTTATAATGACCTGTATCTTTTTGTGGGTGATACTTGTGTATTTCCTTCAAGAGTTTTCTCTCAGAGCATTTTTTCCACTTGTTTTTGCTTTGGAAGGTAATATAAAGTAGTTGGGTAAGAGGAAAGGATTCCTGGAGAAAACATCCTAAGAAACAGAGTCTGTGTACTACCAGCCTCTCTGACTGTTATCCTTTGTTTCCTGTATCCATAATTGAATGGGCATTCTTATGTTTACCTGTTCACAAGGACTCAGAGATAATGCAGAGAGACCTGTAAACCTTAAAAACCTTGTTCATGTAGCCGGTACACCAACAAGGACATTTCTACATAACGTTAATCAAACCAAGTACAAAGAGGGCTGTTGGGGCTGTCCACTGCAGCAGCCACAGGCCCTGCAAGACCTCCTTGGCGGTCACTTGCCTAAGATAAGAAATGCCTAGTCATGATGACTGGACCAAAGAAGCCCCTCTTCCGCATTCAGACCCTCATTATCCCTCTGAAAGACTATAGGTCATATTTGCTTCTACCCTTACTATTAGACTGTTTCCCAAAACCTCTACACCCTCTATAAACTCCCATTTCTGCCCAGTTCAGCAGAAGAGCTGTCACTGAAACTCTTCACAGAAGCTGCTAATAAAGACACATCTGTAGAACCTCATACAACCTTCTCCTCTCTCTCTCCCTGCGTCTGCTGGGGCACCTTAGCAAGCAAAAAGCTGAAATCACTGAAAAGTTAAATTCATCAACAGCTGATCTCACTTAAGAGCTGAGCTGCTTGCTAAGATTGCCTGCGGCTGGGAGCTTGCCTGAGGGACCTAGACAAGTTGTGCTTAGCGCTATCCAAGACACTTATGGCAGCCAGGGTCGGATAAACCCGAGAACCCCAGGCCGTAATAGTCCACTGCATAGAAGGCTTCTCATGCATGGTCAGGAAGGTCCATGATCTGTGTGCTCACACCAAGGGCACACCAAAATGGAGCCAGCAGTGCAACAAGCAGAAGAGGACCAGTGCTCCAAAAACTTTGTTCAGCACCTGTGTGCTGCAGGAGAGAAGCCCGGTAGTGGAAAGGGTCTCTACTCAGCAGGAAGATGTGGGGACCTAGCATTCCTATTCATTCCTATTCACATGGAAAGTGGGGCGAGGGTGTAGGTGCTTGGGGCCAGTGCTATTTAGAGAAAGAGAGTGGAAAATGTGCTGAGAAGTCAATAAATTTTCTCTACTATTTTTTTAATATTTTCCTACTTTGATTTATAAAAACAAACCTGTGAAGTGTAACATTTCTGTTCATTGATTAGTGATGATCAAAATTTTCTCTGGGTCCAGGAGTATACTACTATACTATACCAGCAAGTACCCTACCTTCAAATGGTTTACCCAGAGCTTTCTTCTGTATAGCTCTGGGCTGATTTTTTTCATGAGAATTGCCCTTTAAAGACAAGAAAGCAATTCCCCCTCCCTCCCTCTAAAACTTCAAACTGGTTTTGTATCCTCAAATAAGCACTGATAACAAGAACGACCCATTGAAAAATTTTCTTGTGCTTTCATTATTCATTATTCATGCTACTGTGAGTGCTTGATTTCAAATGTAGCATTGCCAATTAAGAAAAACTGATAACCAGGGTGCTAGATGTGTTTTTTTTAATGTATATATTAAGAAGAGTAAGGAGACCAAATAGACACAGCCATGCATTTCTATTCATATCTCTCTCTCTCTGTGACAGTGTTGCACAAAAATCAGTTTTAAATAGATTATTAGCAACTGCTATTTATTCCAGACCATGCAATAGAAAAGAAATTTAGTTCAAAGACATGCAAATTAACTCAAAAATGCACAGACTACGTGGAGTGACATCTGTTCAAAGTCATTTATACCTGGTTCTTTTCTCTGCAGGGCAACAGTTGACCAATTCCTATTGCTACCAGTGTAAGATCAGTTATCCTCGGGGGCTTTATGCACTAGACATCCAACTTTTTTATCATTTTACATATATATAAAACATATCACTTGCAAATGTGTTTCATTAAGTAAAATGGCTCCTAGTCTGTGAATTCAATAGACCTACTGAAGGTTATGATAACCAGGAAATAGTGTGTCTACAACCAAAGTAGTAACTCAAGTCTGTAACACATTTATCACAGAAAGAGAAGATACATGCAGTATTTTTCAGATGGTTTAGATTTAATTTCCTTGTAGCTATAGTGCAAGAGTGAGAAGGCTGGATGTGCCTTCCCAGTCATTCTCCAGCCCAGGAACTTCTGTTTAAAGACCACAGATGTCAGTGGTCACCTACTGGTTTGTTACAAAAAGCCTTTGGGTTAAAGTGTTAGCCACATGAGAAAGGCAAGCATTAATACGAGAAGGAACCCTCCCCCCCTGGACTGAAAAAGTTTTAGAAGACGTTAAAAAAACTTTATGTTTATGTAGAATCTTTATGTTGTCTTCTGAAAGAAGCTATATCAGTTGGATTAACGCTTACAATTAAAAGGAAGTTTTAGAAACAGGAATGGAGATGGCTGTAAAAGTTTTGACCACAAGGACTGCTAGGGTTGACTAACTGGAATGTAGTTTTCCTTTGGCAGGATGGCTGGAGCATGGAGTTGGGGGCACCCAGCAGTCCAGCTCCCTTCCCTCTCAGCTGGTTGCTGTCCCACACTGCTGGCCCCAGAAAGAGGAGAAAGAGAAAAGTTAACTTTAGAGGAAATATAAATACATTCCATATCTACTAGAGGAAAGAAGGTTGCACTATGTTTAAAGCAAGGAAAAGTGTTCAACAACAAGAAAGTAGGATTCAACTAACTTCCTCACTCTGCAATATTGGAAAAATACTGTGGGAAAATTACAGCTAGACTGGGATAGGCAGGGACAAGAACAAGAACTGCAGGATGAGAGAGGGTATCTTTAAAGGAAAACTGTATTGCCATACACATCTAGTTATAAACTTGCTTTTGTTATTCTATTTTGTTTTTCTCTGACTTTAATCTCACTGTCTTTCCCCATGTTATCAATCTTCCTTCATACTTGTCAATATCCACTGAAAGCTTTGACCTGCTACCTACAAATTTCCAGACATTTCCTTCAAACAGTTCACACAACACTAATCCTAAAAGACTGCTCAGTATATTCAGCCAAAACCAGTATTAAATTCCTATCAGCAAACTTGAGCCACCCCAGTACCTACACAGAATTCCAGGGTAATCCAAGCAGAAACTAATTTGGTAGTCTAAGAACTAGTTAAAAACTTCAAACAAAATTGAGTTGCACGTAAAGCCTTTTTTTTTTAATATAACACTATTCATTATTTGATCTTCTTCTCTTTTTCTCCTCATTTTCATAAAAAGGGGAAAACCAGAAGGTATACAGTACAAGATATATGCATGGCAACCTCCCAAGTCTGATAAAAATGTGTTTGACAACAAACTATTTCTCGTTACTCAGTTTTCACTGAAAACTGGAAGTGTCTCTGAAAACATAAACAGAGGAAAATTTTTTACATTGAAGTTTCAGCTTGGAAAAAATAACAGACAAAAGCAAGATGCATTCCTTTGCCCAGGAAGATTGTACCCCTGTACAGCTTGGAACATTGGGAGTTTCAGAGCAACACAAAGAACTAGACAAGGAACCATTTATTACTGTCTGACTTCACCTGGAGCACTGACTGCAGCTCCAGGATCTTCAACACTGGTATGACATGGAACTGTTGAAGTGGGTCCAAGGAAGGCACATGAAGAAATTTGGAGGGATGGAGCACCTCTCTTATGAAGAAAGGTCGAGAGAGATGGGGCTGTGCAGCCTGGAGAAGTCTCTGGGAAGACCATAATGCAGCCTTCCTGTGCTTAAATGGTGTTTGTAAGAAAGATGGGGACAGGGTCTGTAGTGATAGGGCAAGGGGTCACAATTTTAAGCAGAAAAAGAGTAATTTTACACAAGATACAAGGAACAAGTTTTTACCGTGAGAATGCTTGCTATACATGTTGCCCAGAGAGGTCGTGGATGCTCCACATCCATGGAAACATTCAAGTCAGATTAGAGGAGCTCTGAGCAATCTAGTCTAGTGGAAGGTGTCTTTACTCATTGCAGGTATGTTGGACTGGATAGCCTTTAAAGGTCCATTCCCACCCAAACCATTTTGTGATTTTATGATTCTTTATTAAGCCTACTGAAAATCTAACACCCTGTAAAGTGGTAGTGTGCATCCACCACTACTGTCGCACAGACGTTGCTGCCACCTTACCCTGTCACCCTCACACATCAGATGCCTCAAAGTGAAATCCTCATCCTCTCCTTCCATTTCCTGGATAAAAAACAGGTTTCTGCGACATTCCTTCAGCTCTGTATCAAAAACCTGGTCTCCACTGCACTCATTTGTATACAAATCAGCTGGGATACAGATAAAAGCAAATTTCAAGATGAGGTGCTCCTGCAGAGCTGTTTGCTACAGATCCTGCACACCATATATTATTGGTTAATCCTTCTGCTGCAATCCAAACAGTTCCTGACCATGCTGCCCCACAGAGAGCCTCAGGAGAAAACAAAGATATTTTAGCCTTACTCCTGGTATACCGTGGGACCCCCGCAAAGTATTTTGGGCAGCCCAGGGTGTGGACACCTACAGGGTCAAGCAGCCTGTGCCTGTCCCAGTTGCCATACCAGGGCTGACTGCCTTGAGGACCACAAAGCAAGGTTTCCCCATCTTCAGGGAGAGGATTAGCTTCCCTCTTTTTCTGCAAGCCCCCTGTGTGAACTGTCAGTTAAACTGAGTTAGCAAGGCTGTGTCAGCATGAATATTGAAATAAGCATTCATCTTTGCCAAACAATAAAGTCTGGCTTGAGAGGTGCTAATAGCTCCATATATTTAATTTGAATCAGATTAAATATTCATTTCAATAAAATCTGAAAAAGCCCTTTTTTGAGACTTTTTAAATTTCAAGAGCAAGTCATAGATGAAGGAAATAAGGGACAGCAGAGGCTCTACTTCTGAATCCACCCTAAATATTGTATTTGGAAAATCAAGAAACAGTTATTTTTTTGAGACCTTCTAGGTTTGTTTATCTATTTAGCTCTGCCTTCGTCTCCAGTTGTAATGTTGGCAGAAAGTCTGCAATGAATTCTTCTATGAGAAAATGGAAGGGAGTATAATTTAAAATTTTTGCCTGATATAGTTTTCAAATTATTAATTTCTCAGACTGATAAAGATTATTTAAATTCATGGCTTTTCTAATCACAGATAATGTTAATAAACAGAAAAAAATGAATGTTTTTAAAAGCTAAATGGACAGGTTTGCACTTTAAGCAATTTAAAAATTCACTTCAGCCAGTCTTTTACTGATTTTTGTTTTTATTGCTTTATTTTATAATCAGAAATACTTCATAATTGTGGACTTCGCTAATAATTTGCATGACAAGAAGATAATTCAAGTAAAAGTGACCCAGTACATAAGAACCACAAGGCTGATGATGTTAACAGAACAGTTGTGGCATTGAAATATTTTTAATTAAAAAAAAACCCAAAAAACAGGGAATACTAAATGGGTTTATATATCTGGAATATATCTATATCTCTTATGGTGAAGTGCAACTGAATTTGTGTCTGGTGTGCAAATATCCTACAAAAATGTGCCAATGCACATGTGTGGACGTTTATGCACACTCAGGGTTACATACATTACATATTTCAGTGCCCTGTGAAACATTCATTAATTATGTCCCTCAAAGTGCATTCTGTACATTCCACAAAGATTGTCTCTAACAGTTAAATAATTGAGCAGCTCCTATCAGCTGCATTTTTTTTAGAAATAGACAACTGTCTTGAAGCAGAGATGGATGTCTACTAAAAAAAATATAGAGATCCTCATTTTCTTCCTTCCCTCCTTCCTGTCACAGCTGCCTGGAAAGCAGTATATGACCAATCCTCCCTCTTGGATAACTAAAAAAATATATACTGTGATTCCCTGGCAGTATTCTAAGTAGTAAGAAACTATATAATAGTAATTTATATATATATATACATACATATATATATATATATATATATATATATATATAACTTGATACATATGTTAAACAGACATGCATTGCATACCTAAGAGGTACTTGAAATTACTTTGAAAACTTTGAAATCTCTGGTTTTTTTCTTTTTCTCTCTTTATAACTGGACTGAGAATAATTAAGTAGGGTCCCTTAAAAGGGGAAGGGAAAAATTGATAACATATTTTCATGGTTTTGCCCAAAATACTACCAAAGGTATTTTCTATGTATGGTAGATGCAGAGAGAAAAAGCCACTTTAATGTGGTTATGCATTGCTCCTCTTCTGAAAATGCTTTCTTAACAACTTCCTCCTCAGCAAAGCTCTAAAACACATTTATCTCCTCCATACTCTGGTATTCACAGCCCCTACAACTTTTAATGCACTTACCTGCAGCACATGTCCTGTGAGAGAGAGAAATGCTGTTGTCCCTCTGTTAGAGGGGGGAATCTTAGACACAGAGAGTAGCCTGTGTAATCCAGTCATGAACCCAGGGCTCCCAGTCCAAATTTTTATCTTGAGGCATCTTTCATGAACTGCTTTTGATATGATTTCCACACAACTGCTCTTGTAAATGAAGCAATTGCACTGCAAGAGCTTTTCAGGTAGCAAATTCCAGTTATAGTAATTTTTTGATAAATGTTTTAAAATTTGTGAACTCAAACTACAGTTCTCTTCCATTTGCCAAAAATTGAATGCAATTAATTTCCAGTGTAATTATGAACAATAGTAAGTGTGAAAACATCATAGTTCTTCCTGAGCAGAATGGCACTCTTCGTTCAATGCTTGATGCAACAGTGGCATCCATTTTCCATATAACCCTGGCTGTATTTATATGCATGACATCTTGGTTGAGCTACAGAAACAGATGTAAAAGATGTAAACTTTTCAAAAGCTTTGCAATGCCTAAGTCCTTGAAAACACTCAGGCACCTGGTGTTCTTTAAGAAAGTCAGAGAACCTAAAAATGTAGAATCTCAGGCAGAAAAGAAGGAAAATACACACTGCCTAGGACCTTCCAGTATTTGCAACCAGTTTTTACTTTTGAAGAGGGGCTCTAAATCCCTCAACTAGGAGGGACCAGTAAGCACCAGCATGCAACTGTGAATTGCTGACAGTCCCTGCTGTGGCTTTTCTTATCTATGCCACTGGTGCCTGAAGGTATTCCTCATTATTGATTTTCCTGTCTGAAAGTAAGGTAATTAATAGAGAAATAATCATACGATCTCAGCTTTTGCAGACTGAGAATGGTGTTGGATGAGGGACAGGCTGAATGTTAAATGCTTTCAACTTGATAAAGGTTTGTAAGTCCCATTTCTAGCATTGGGTGCTGGCACCATGAATTCAACCTTTCTTCACGAGTGATAAGAAAAATTCTGCCCATTTTCTCCATGACTCCAGTGCAGGTAAAGCTCTCAAAAACGAGGACAAATGACAGCATGTCAGAAAGAAAAATTCAAAGGTTTGATAAAGCATTCCTGCCTATGCAACTTCTTTTTTTTTTTCTTTCTTTCCTAACAACAACTACAAAAAATTCATACGACCTTCTTTTCTCCTAACTTTTTAAGAAGGACACTGACTAAGTCTTCAAGTGTTTCCGTGGAATTCACTGCTTCAGAGTCCGACAAACAGTGAAGGACCATTGGTGAAAATATCAATTCCAAAGGAGCCACTTCCATGACCAGGAAAGTATATGGAAAAAACTCCACTTTATTCCAGCTAGTGCAATCCCCATCAAGGATTCCCAGGGTAGACTTCTATAAACTCCAATTCTATGTGTATTATGAAAATAAATACTGTGTGAGTATTAGAGAATTCCTCCTAATCTAAAAGTTTCTCTGCAGTTGCATCAGTGAAGGAACTGGGGCAGGAGGAAAGGGGGAAGGGGAGGGCAGGGCTGGAATATAATAAGTTTCAAGATCTCACAAATATTTAGTAGATAAATTCAAAAAAGGCTAAGGAAAAATAATGGATTCTCTGAAAAGATGTTCCAATATATATTCATAAATTAAATATGGCAATTGGTGACATTTTTGTGGAAGAAGAACAGGAGTGTAAGAAAAAAATGTGCATGTCAGAAGAAAAAAAGAGAGCAAATTTACAGCTGCTACTCACATTTGGAGCAGTTGTTCCTGAATCAATACTCTCAGCTTATTTCCTGAGTAGCTTGGTTACTTTTGCTGCTCCACCTCATATAGTCATGTAGAATGCACATTCACTCCTTGGAATAACAAGCAAGAACGATGAGTGTGCTGTAGACCAGGAAAAAAAACATCACCTGATGGACTGTAATACTAAACCAAATGTAAGGTGAAAAAAAAAAAAAAGGAGATGCATGAAAAACAGTGTGAAACAAATAATTGTAGCATGAACTCATTCTGCAGGCATAAAGCAAATGTCTTCGTTTATTCTGCAACCACAGACAATTTGTATTAAAACACTTTGAGATTCATCCAGAGCTTCAATATCACCCTGATTATTAGCAAGACCCTTCTGTTTCAACCTGACTTATGAATGTATTGCTTTCTGTGTCTCTTTTCCTCTCTCTCTGTTTCCTGAACTTAGATTGTTATTTCTCTGAAATGATGTCTCACATACGTGAGGAATAAAGATTAAAGAACAAGGCTACAGGGAGTTGAGAGAAGATGTGTTATAGAGCAGCAGTGGTTAGACAAGTAACCATCAAAACAAAAGAAGCCAAGAGAATGTAATTTACCAAGAGCTACCAAGTCCTACTGAAAAAGTCATGCAGGAGAGGCCAAGACATCAGCTACATCTCTGCAAAGCCTTGTATTCTGAAGACTGCCAGCCTTCATAATAGGCTCTTATGGTGGGAAGTCAGTCAGGCTTTTCTTCTCTCTGAAGTGCTAAAATTCCTGTGCTGGTCCCCAGCCTTTTGGAAAGGGACCAAGGGACTGCCCTGGTGCCACTTTCATTTCAAGCCTCTTTGATATTTACTGTCATAGCTTGAAAGTGCAATTTATTGACTCAGGATCTTTTTGGGAAAATGCACACCTGTGTCTTTATTTTTACTCACATAATAATCAGTTTTGTAGGCAAAGCTCAAGTCTATACATCTCTTTGGTATGTGCACACAGGTTTTAATGTCAGTATTGCCTTCTTGCTTTTCCAAATAAAGCTTTTTGTATTTTTAGAACATGCTCTGAGCTGTCAATGTTTGATAACCTGGCTTCAAAATCACAAATATGTTTTACTCTGCTTAAAAGACCAAACTAGTGTACACACATACTTCTTTGTTCCTCAGCAACAGCACACTGAAAGCTTGCAGCTGTCCTGTCAGCATTGCTGTAGTCATGCAAATCACACAATTGTTTGTTAATGAGTGAGATGTGAAAACCACTAAGGAAAAAGTGCCTATATTTCCTGTTGTGATTCCAAACTTTTTTACTGGTCTCCAAAGTGTCTTGACATACTCCAGAAAATCATTGGCAAGATGATTAAAAGCTACATAAATAAATAGGGTATACTTTAGTTAATATAAATTGTCCATGTGAGGTGCTGCTCTGCTCTTATTCACCTGATACTAGGAAGAAAGTCTGCAGGACCAGAAGTGGAAAAAAAAAAAAAAAAAAAAAAAAAAAGATGGAATATAACCACATGAAAACTGGATCTGTGCTAGAAATAATAATCACAATGCTCAGTCTCATTTTACACTATATACTGAAATATCCTAGATACTCATCCATCATATCAATAATCTTTGGAATTTTTAGCCTAAAACCACAGGATTTTCTTTCTACTTGCTTGCCTTTTCTTTCAGTTTTAACTGGGGGAGGTACTGCCTGAACCTCCCTGTATACAGTCGGGGCATTCTGGGGGTTTGGGACACCACCACCACTGAACAGATCCAGAGAAGGACCTGAATTTCCACTGCAGACCAGACCTTCCACAGGACCAGCACTTTCAACTGCAACCACCATTTCAACAGGACTGTAATCATTACCTAATTGGCCTGTGACTATCACCCTGACCACCAAGGTGGTATTCTGAGTTTGTAGGTTTAAGCCAGTGTTTCTGTATCATTGCATTTGTTGTAACCTTTCTATTAAATTGTAACTCCTGAAATCTCTCTCAAGGTATTTGTGTGGGGTTCATTCCTCCCACTGGTTTACTTTTGAACGAGGACAGTCCGCTCACCTTGTAGTGAGACTGTAGAAGGATTTTGTCTAGATGGGGAATTCTATTTACAAATTTGGCAGGCAGTATTACAGCCCAGCAAATTCTGCATCGTAACAATTCCTGAGTGGAGGTGGACTCTCACAAGTAGGAAAGGACTGTAAAGAAGACCTAGGCTTTCTGCAGAGTAGAAGCATACATGGTTTTATTTTGATGATTTGGGAAGTGTTAGATTGCCTCTTGCTGCTGCTGTCTAGCAGGGCTTTTTTAATGGAAATGGTTCCTATTGCTTCCTTCAGTTTTCACGTTTTAAGTAGGACAGCCAGGGATGTTAGGCATAATTTTTGTCTTTTATCACAGCAGATGTGCAATTATCTGCTGAATCTAAATGTGGGGCAGAGCTGACCTAAGCAAGAGTCTTAAGCCTCCATGTAGTCCAAGATCAAGGAAGCTGGTGACCAGTAGAACAGAGAATAAAAAACATAAATAGAGCAATTTGATGGAGACTCTCTTGGTCCTATCTTGACAAAAGAAACACTCAGAATAAAAGTAGAAACATGCTTCACAAGCATGTAGGTCACAGAAAACTCATCCCAGGATAAGGACACTATGTTTAAGTCTAGCTAGACAAAGCCTATTTGTGGCCGTTACCTGCTATGACCTCAAGCAGTCAAAAAGCACCAGCTAGCGCTGCCTTTATGAGGCCAGGTCCGCCACACAAGCGGGCACTCCAGGGTTATGGTGTCTACCTCCCTGATGGTGCTGAGCGCTGCAGCATGGGTAACGCAGCTTTAGTAGCTTCACACTGAGAGGAAGCAAAGGGACGAGAGAAGGACACTTTGCTTGCGAGCCTAAGAGCTTTTAATAATTTTAGAAATGTGTGTTCTCAGAGGCGAAGGGTGGAGTGTCGTGGTTTGACATGGAAGTGAATTTTTTCCAGGAAGTTGGGTCAAACCAATCAGTGGTCAGGTTTGGATATTGGCACCTGGAGTGACCACTGAAAATATGGACACGCCTCTGAGAACACAGGGGGTTAAAAGCAAGAACTCCCAGGAGAACTGTCTCTTTTGGTTCCGGTCGTCAGAGAGTGCAGGCTCTCCCCTGCCATCGGCTGGGTTGGGGAGGGGAAGCCACGCGGCCTTGTCCAGGTAGGCCGAGGGGCTGGGGGTCTGGAACCGAGCCAGCTCCTGAGGACGGAAGGGTGGAGAGAAACAGAGATGCCTTTGTCCCCCCACCCCCCCAAGAGGGAAAGAGACAGAGAGCCTGGCGGCACCTGGAAATTTGCTGGCAGAGGAGAAAGAGAAGGGGGGGGGGATGTCCAGCGTGGGAGGCGGAACACCGGACCGAGATATCAGCCGTCCAGGGAGTCTGGATTTTTAACCCTTTCCAGGAAATGAGGGCTTTTTAAAAGTATTACTCCTCCTTGATTTGTAGTGGAAGAGAGATAGTCCGGGACCTGAGATGGTAGAAGAAGAAATATTTAGGTAGGAGAAGATGATGAAGTAGCTTTTGGCTGGACTTTTCTTGTTAGCCATGGACTGAACTAGAATCTCCTGCAATAGAGACTGCATTTTAGGGAGATGCAGTGGTAACCCAGGGAGACCTGTTTCAGCTTCGACAGCACAAGAATGGCGAGAAACGAAGAAAGCTGAAGAGGGAATGGTGATACCCTCTGTCTTCGGGAAGAAGATGAGTCTTGTTTTTGGACCCCTCGGCCCCAGGGGAAAGTGGGGGGGACTGTAGTCCCAGGATGAGAAGCTGAACTGTTGTATCTTTGGGTCCGTGGCAAAGCATCCTTAAAGGAGCCCTATGAGCAGTCTGTCCATGCACAGTGGTGAGAGCACTGACATGAAATGGAGAGTGTCACACTGGCAGATTTTTTTTTTCCGGGTGGTTGCCATGTGTGACAGAGAAACACAGGGGGGCAACTGTGTTTCCTGGGGGGTCTGTGGTGCAAGAGAGACTTCTCTCTCCCTTGATAGTTTGAGTATGGATTACCTGAAGGGTGGTAATTTGATCAAGAATCCCGGGTGATGTTTCATGGCTGAGTGTTTTTAGAAATTGGGAGGAGGAGGGGTGTTTTAAAAGGTCTTCATCCTAGATTTAGTTTATGTGTTTTCTGTATTAGTAATAGTTTAATAAAGTTTTTTTCCTTTGTTATTAAGCTTGGGCCTGCTCTGCTCTGTTCCTGATAACATCTCACAGCATTTATTTAGGGAAAGTGCATTTTCATGGGGACGCTGGCATTGCGCCAGTGTCCAACCATGACACTCCCCCACGCGTGGTTGGAGCAAATCGCTCTCACTGCAATGCAAAGCAAATGCTGACGGACAAAGAACTTGCAACAGATTAAGCAGGGGGTGGGTGGACAGGGGTGGAAACCTGGCTCGCCCTATGGAGACAAACAACAGGGAAGTGACATGGATTACAACAACCAATGGTAACATAACAGAGGTGGGTACAGTGTCCTGGGACAAATAGAAGTGCTAGGGTGGGGTGATTGATGCAGAACTTTCATGAAGAAGCAGGGAGTGGTTACAAGATTGATACCCTGTCAGGGAGTGAGCAAACCTTGACTCACAGAACCGTGTAAGGAGAAAACTGAGAGAAGTGAAAAGATTGACAGATCTGAGTGGCAGGAGCTCTCATGGTAAACAGCTTGGAGCAAACCACTGTGAGGGGAAAAAAGGGGTACAAGGAACAAACCTAACTAACATTAATAAAATCTCTGACTAAATCAACCCAACCTATAATACCCATTTGTATATCATGAATACATTTTTACCATGAAACAAGAAGATTTTTAACCTGTAAATCACAGTTCTGACACTGCCTTTTCAGAAGGATTGTGAGGAAGGGAAGGAAGAGCAGAAGGGAACTACTTCTAAAATGGCTGATCACTTTATGTAAAGGTTCTTCCAGTATCTTGGAGAAGGACTCCACTAAGACCTGCTCCTGCTGTGGTTTTAATATTTCCTAGATTAAACAATGCCTAAATTATGTTTCTGTACCAAGGAAGAGACCCTGCAAGCTGCAGCTGGTATGGGTATCTTCCACACCAAGCCTTAATATGAATGTTCTTGGAATATTTTTGCCTTTTCTTATGAGTGTAAAGAACTGAAGTCTTTATAATTCTTTCCTCATAAAAGAGAGGCAAATTCTTACCTTTCTACTGGGCACATTTTTCACAATGTTTCTTCACAGCCACCTCTGGTATCGGACAACTCAATGTAGACCAGGTGGACTATGCCATGATCTCAGCTTTCATTACAAAAATGCATTCATTACTGCTTTAATCTCGGCTCATGTTTGTACGTTTTCAGACAGCAGTCCTATTGTAGTGAATAACAGCACACCCAGGGTGCAAGCTGCTGTGTTTGCACCTCATCTTTGACGAGGTCTGATCCCAATTACTAATGTGCTTTCGCACAATGCCAAGGGCTAAGTCTGGTTTTGTACATCCCCTGGGATGGAGCACAGTGGTTGATCTTAAAAATCACCCTACACACAGAGTGGACACTCATGGATTGCCATCTTCGTCCTCTCAGAAGGCAATTTCTCAATGCCATTTAAATAACTGTTGTGTCTCACCAAACAGAGTGTCCCTATAATTAAGAGACATTGTGATAGAAGTCTATAAATTGGGAGGATTGCTCATACCCCTCAGCACATAACAGAAGGAAAATAATACTTCCAGGGGGTTGTACCCTAGTTCATACTGCAGAATTATTAAAAAAAAAAAAGGCATAAGTATTAAAGTTTTTTTTACTGTATTCTAGAGTGACTATAAATCAGAAAATTCAGACTTGCATTCAATTCACAAAGGAATTTTTCTATCTCTGTTAGACTTTAATTTGAATGTGTACCAATTGCAGATGCCATGAGGATCATAACAATAGGAGAAAACTAATGAACATTGAAAGAATGTGCTTTTTAAACTTATTAAAATCATCGTAATACTGATGATGAATAACTACTGCAGTAATTATAATGAAATAAGGGTTGATGAATGCAATACAGCAATAACAATCTCTTCTCTATTTTACATGGGCTCACCTGTAAAGGAATAATGGAGAAATGAACAAACACATAAAAATGCATACACCGTCAAAAATTCTTATTAGGGCCTAAGTCAGTAACACATTTTTAAAATATTTGATTATGTCATTCTTCTTTTCATGTGACAGGTTTTAATAGTTTGTAGCTGGTGGTTTTCCAAAACTTGGAAAGTTAAAAATTATTTAGAAAGCTAGAACAAAGAAAAACGTCTTGTTGAATGTTCAATAAAAATGAGTAAAAAGATCATTTAGCCACATATATTTTTCTTATATAATTCACATGAGAATATGAATATTTGACCCACTTTGGACATATGACGAGTTTTACAATCAAAGTTTATTTATGTTCTTGAACAATTACTAGAACTTTAAAATTAAATCCTTTCCTGGTTTTATTCTACTGTTTTTGCGGTGTTAAAAGGCAGTCTGAGCAGTTTAAGTAAGCTTTATTTTTATTACTTTTTACAACATGACAGAGAAGAGCAGCAAAGCTGCCTAGTGCATTTGGAAGTGGGTGGGTAATATCAAGAGTAAAGAAGAATAAAAAGGAATGAGAAGTTGATAAAACTGAGATGCTTCTGATGGGTGGGAGAAACTGCCCCAGGATAGGGGAGAACTGTCCTTTGTCAGGCAAAGAGACTGCATGTGTGGAGGAGAGGTAATAGATGCTTGGTAAAAATTTGAACTCAAATTACCAAAAGAGGAACTTAAAATTGGCCTTGTGGGGAGGCCAATTGAACCTCACAACTGAGGGGATGTCCACATTATAAGTAAAGAAAGAGTCCTTTTTCAAACCTGGAAAAGAATATTTGATTCACCAAATCACTCAAATATTACACTGTCATGAAATACTAAAATAATGCTAAAACCAAAGACTCTGCTTGTGGTTATTTTGTCATCTCAGTAGAAAACTCTTTGCGTTTTATTATGTATATAGGAGTCAATTATTAAAGCAACAAAATAAAATCTGCATAAAGACAATCAAAAAGTATGAATTCTTGATATGGAGGGTACTTTTGCATTTTGATAGCCCACTACTAATCAACTACTATTTCTTCATATGGTCCTGTCTCTTCCACTGCATTCAGTTAAGTAAATGGAAATTCATTCAAGTATTAAGCTGTTTTACATTATTTCTTTTGCACCACTTACCACACTCACATTTATTTGGAATCTTGCATTTGCAATGACACTTTATTAGTCATCATATAGCCAGGCTCATCAATGTCAGGATCTCAAAAAAAAAAAAAAAAAAAAAAAAAAAAAAAAAAAAAAAAAAATCACACAGGTAAACTACATCTTTGCGCTGTGCATGTAAAGTTTGAATTCCTAAAGATACTACTTTCCCTCCACTTTACTCAAACTAAATAGAGAGTAGTTCAGAAAAGAAATGGGGCAGAGAGGAAGGCAGAAATCTGATTCTCAGAGCATTTATAGTCCAGGCTCAGATCTTCAGTTTGGGGTTTTCAGTTTTTAAATTCCTGACATAAGACAGATTTAATAATTCATACATTATATTAATGGCTAAGTTAAAACTTCAACAAGTTGGCATTACAAAACTGTCAGAAATGTAACAGCTCCTGCCTTCTTTAATTTCAACTGCTTCTGATGAATTGTAGGGAAAGGCCTTATTGGTGTGCAGTGCTACCAGTTATCTGACAGAGCCAGAGTGTATTTCCAGCTAATCAGAAATAAGAGCACAGAATTAAATCTCCCATGTGAAATTTATCATTTACATATTTATTATTCAGAAATTATATTAAGGCTAATGAGAACTTCACATGGTGCTTTTAAAAGTCAAGCCAATCTCACTGTGAATTTTCAGCAGATAAAGCTTCCCTGGTACACAGTAGTCAAAAGATAAATTCTGTTGATTTATTTAAACAGTTTAGTTTAATTAAACATTACAAGTTATTTGTATGGATCCATACACACTTTGCAGGAAGTGATTAGTTACATAAGCTGGAGCTGTCTCAAGAGAACTGAATGGACCAGGGCAGACAGTTAAAGGGAAGGTTATTTTTGTATCTGCATGGGTATAGGAACAGTAAGACACAAAAGGAAAAAAACCATGGAAACTTCTTTCAGAGGGGTGAATGCTGCTTTAAAATCCCCGTGCAGCAGCAGCCACATGATGCTCATGCAAGCTGCAGGGCAAATGGCATATTGCAACCTCATGGGTATGGTCTTCAGGCAGACAGTTCCCCACCTCCAGTCTGAACATGACCACCAACCCACCTGTCTCATCCTCACTGTCAATAAAAGAGAGCTCTCCAGAGGCTGCTGAGGTTGCTGATGCTGGAAACTGGCCCTTTCTATGCATTTATAACACAAGCTTCAGTTCATTGAGGGCATTTAGACTTCAAATCAGTGGCTAAAATTCTCAGACACTATATAATCAACTGTCATCCCTGACCTTGTTTTCCAGGCATGCCTTGATTACCATACACACAAAAACAATCATAAAAACACAAAAATACAAATTCAATCACAAAAACACAAAGAGAAAACTTGATTATCTACCCCTTCTCCCAGAAGAGGCATTTGCATTTATATGTGTGACTCTCTATGAGCAGGAATATGACTGTGCTTCCCTGGGTTCCTTTCTAAATCAAATGCTGTCTCTTGACTTTGGAAAAAAGTGTTCTGAAGGTGCTTGGTATATTAGTAATTAAAAAAACAAACAACGCAAAAAAAAAGGGGGGGTGTGGGGGGGAAAGAAACCCCTGCTTGCAGTCACAGAGTCACTTGGGCTTGCCTTGTGCTGTGTTGCAGTAAGAGGTTTCCTTTGTCTGTGATCCACTCACAGCCAGCACTTTATTCCCAGTTCTATGCATACACTTGTCACAGGGAAAGATGACTCCAGTGCCAGCAGACTACAGCAAAGTGATAAAGGCACTATTAGCTGTGGACTTTTAGTACCTTTTCTTTCCAGTATTCTCTATTCCTTCAGCAATAGATAAGGAAGCAAAGTCAAATCAAGTAACTCCTTGAAACTGAGATCCTCTTCAGCCAGAAAATGCAACCACTTTCAAAATGTGTACCCAAATAATTTTGATTTGGTGACTGGTAGCAATTTTGATACAAGACATATAGTAACTTAAAAATTGGATAGATTTTACCAAGGGCATCTATTGACTTAATAATGGCAGAGAAAACAAACTTACTCATCACTTTCTCAGCTAACACTGGTTCAGATAAGTAACTGAAGATCTACAGCAGTCCATCTAAAAGCTGTCCACTTGTAATGACAAAGGGCTCTGACCTGATTGAAGAAAAACCTGGGTTTTGCAATCACCTTCTTTGCACATGTAATTCAGGTTCCTTGGGTTGTCCTTGCCAGCAGGAAGAGAGGTCTCCTGCCTGGCCCCACAGGCAGAGAATCCTATTGTAAAGCAAAGACAGGGCCTCAGAGCAGTGAGGACACTGAAATGCACCACTAGCCCTGTTCCTATGCCATGCGTGCCACGGTGTGATCCCCAGAAGTGCTGAGATGTGGAGACCCTGAGAGGCATTCCCTAGGTTACAGAGACACAAGAAGCTTTCCTCATGTTATAAATAGAGACAAGCCAATCTGGATTAATAATTAATAACTAAATTTATTTGCGATCGCATAACAATTTAGAGTTCGAATTCGCCCACAGTCTACAGAGCAGCTCTGGGTGCAAACCCACAGAGTCAGTGCCTTCGTCAAGTTTGTGCGCTATTGTATTTCTGCAGAGGGTTTTTATACTTTTTATTTTGCCTTTGGCTAGAAGTCATTGTGGCAAGCTGCATATTCATGCAGTCTTCTCTCACAGAGAAGGCATTTTGGCTGCTGATGTCTTCCGAACAGCAGTAATCAGCTAGTGATGAGCTCAGATGTCTTCTTCCTTGTCTTTCCTCCTGATGTTGAGTCTAGGTCCCGACCTCAAGGCCACCTGCTTGTGATTCGCTTGGGCGAGACCTAATAGCCAGCTTTTTGGTTATTGTTTTCTGCTGACTAGGGCTTTTTACATGCTAATTAGGTGCTCGGCAACTTGCCCGGCAACTTAATCTGTGAATTTCTTTCACCTTGATCTAAAACATTTTATGGCTACAGTGTATAACATTTATAATTACAGTTTATTACATGCACCCCAAACTGCACGAATTACATATATAACACCTCAAAAGATGCTAAACCGCTTTGACTCCTTCCCCTTGTTCCTATGACCCTCAGCTGCTCCCTCCCTATACCCCTATTGGCCCTCATCTTTGTACTGCCCCTATGTCACTGTTCAGCCCCTACCCCTCAAGATATACAAATCTAGACTCCCCCCACGAGTGCTGTCTTTGGACCCTGAACATCTTACCACATGGCTGAATTAAACATCTGTGGATATGCAAAGGCCCTTTTTTGCTTCCTTACCCTGGACTTTATTAGCAGCTATTTCAGCTGCAACACTGGGAGCCCCTGCAAGATGATGGGCTGCAATCAGGCAAGCGCAACCCTCAGAGCAGCAGCCACGTGTTGGGTGAAGCACCGTGTGCTGCTGCTCCTGCTGTTGGTGTGCTCACCCACACCCAGAACCACATCAGGGCTTCCTCTGACATCACCCCACGAGTCAGTGCAGTAACACCTACAGAGAATTTTGCCTTGCAGCCCTAGTGGTAATGGATGGTTTTCATGACTGTTTCATTTTTCGCATCCCCAGGGGTGTTGTTCTCCTTGCAAATCACACCCTTGTTTTTCATAAGTGTCTGCATTTAATTAGCCTCAAATTAGAAACCTGCAGCACAGCTGTAAAGCAAATACTTAGACAGGAGTGAAGGACCAGAATAAAAAAGGATTTTTTTCCCCCTGAAGAAAATAATTCACAGCTGCACTAGCAGGGAAAGATATTTTAAAGGGATAATACTGTATACAGTAACAATCTTTACTAGTGGTGTCTGAAAAATTGCCACACTCAGATATCAAAAATACCCCTCAAGGCTACACAGCTATGGAACTTTTGATTCACCAAATACTCAAATATTTCACTTTTCATATGTAAAACAAAAACAAAAAAAAAAAAAAAAAATCAGCCACATAAAAAGTAACCTGAGTAAAAGATTGACTAGAAAATATATTTTTCATATTCATATTTTTCATATTAAAGGACATTTATTTTGTTACTGGAAAAAAGATTGTATCTTTCAGGTTTTGGGAAATAGCCTCACCTCTCTTAAAAAATGAATAATTGTTAAGAATAAGAAAATGTCTATGTCATTTAAAATTTTTCTGCAGCTGTCTATGTTCCCCAAATTCTATATTTAAGAGAAAAAAATACTTTTTTTTTTTTCTGAGGAAAGAACTACACACCTAGCTGGTGCTATGAAGGCCCTTGTGCTTTTGAAGTGCAACCTGAAACAGGCACAAAGAAGCAAGCTGATTTTCAGAGGTGACATTCTTGGAGCATCTTTAGACATTTGTGTGGCCTTGAAGAGAAATAGGCAGGGGATCTGACACCCCCATGACAATTACAAGGTAGAAGTAATTTTGCAGTCTGGGCAGAGAATCTCATCCATAGTCTTGCAGAGATTTCCTCCATGGAGGAACAACTTCAGCAGTCCTCAATCCTCTGAGCTTGCCTACCCCTGCAATGTGTCAGCACAGGCTTTGGTGAAGCTGCATGGCGAACCAGATGGAGGAGCTGATTTGCAGAATGAGAGACCTTATTTTAAGCTGCATTGTTTTTTTGATGCAGCACAACCACAGCAAGGGCTGCACTGGAAGAGCTCAGGGGCCATTGGATCAAGACCTCAAGACAGCATGAGGACACTTGATTTGTTCAGCCTGGAGAAGATACTGGGAGTTGTCTCAGCACAGGCACACCTTGCACTTGGTCTTGCAAAACCTCATGAGATTCCCATGGGCCCACTTCTCCATCTTGTCCAAGTCCCTCTGGATGGCATGCCTTCAGGTTTGTCAACAGCACCACTCAGCTCGGGATCATCTGCAAATTTGCTGAGGATGCACTTGATCCCTTCATCTGTGTCATTGATGAAGCTATTGATTTACACTGGTCCAGGTACAGGTCCCTGAGGGACATCACTTCTCACTGATGTCCACTGGGACTCTGAGATGTTGACCACTACACTCTGAATGTGACAGTCTACCCACTTTTCTATGCATCTAACACTCGACTGATCAAATCCATCACACTCTAATTTAGAAAGAAAGACATTTAGGAGAAGACATGTCAAAGACTTTACATAAGTCCAGATATATGACGTCTGTAGTCCTTCTCTTATCCACTGATGCAATCACCCCATCATAGAAGGCCACTAGGTTGGCCAGACAGGATTTTCCTTTGGTGAAGCCAAGCTGGCTGTCTCAAATCACCTCCCTGTCCTCCCTGTGTCCATTATCACAGCTTCTAGGAAGATCTGTTCTATGCTCTTCCCAGGTACTAAGGTGAGCTGATAGGTCAGTAGTTCCCCGGGTCCTCCTTTCTGCCCTTGTTAAATATGGGTACAATATTTTCCCTTCTCCAGTCACATGGAGGTTCACCTAACTGCCATGACTTTTCAAAGATGATGGAATGTGACTTGGCAACTACATCAGCCAATACTTTCAGGACACTATGATACATCTCATCAGGTCCCATGGACTTATGTACATTCAGATTTCTCAGGTAGTCACCTTCTCCTAGGTGTTGTCACCAATTTACCAGCACAGGTTATTGGCCTGCTTTTTCCAGTAAACACACCTGTAGAAGGCCTTTCTCTTATTCTTTCTATCCGTTGCCAGGTTCAGTTACAGCTTGATCTTTAAGGAGAATGCTGAGAACCAGACTGAAAGAATTGAATCAGATGCCAAAAACATTTATGGAAAACATGGGGTGTTTGGAGTTTTATTGCTGGATGAATTTCTTGATGCCAGTCATGGCATAGCTGCTGAACAGCTGTGCTGCCACAAATCCCAGGAAATGCAAGTGTAAGAAGGAGGCTGCTTTTTAACATTTTAAATACTGAAACATGTTTAAATCTGTTTGCTCACATTAACATATTTAAAACATATTAAATGTGTGAGTTTAATACTGTGCCAGAGTAGGAAACCCCAGCAGTTGAAGCTCATCCTTTCTTAACCAAAGCACCATTCCCTCAGGGACTTGTTTGTGGCTAGAGCTTCATAAGCAAGCTTCATAAATTGCAATATAAATTAAAATTAATCTACTCATATCAATGTGGTTTATCTGAGTTGCTTCAGCTGAGGATCCAAGTCCAGCAGCATCACTCTGATCAGATGAAACAGCAGCATTCAATCACTAGCCTCAGTTCTTCTCTACAGGAAGTGGTCCTCAGAGAATTTTTCCCCTGTCCTTCTTTTCCTTCTCTCTTGCACCATTGCCCTCAGCATCTGCTACTACTACATGACTGACTAATTTACTGACATCATTTTTACCTCTGCATAGCTCTGCAGCAATACTCTCCTTCCTTTCCATACACAGAATTATAGAATCATGGAATGATTTGTTTTAGAACATCATTTTGGTTCAACTACTACTACATGGACAAGGACACCTCACATTAGAACAGGTTTCTCAATGTCCCATCTGTCCAATCTGGCCTTGAACATTCCCAGAGATGGGGTATCCACAAATTCTCTGGGCAACCTGTTCCAGTATTTCACCACCCTCACAGTAAAAAAGTTCTTCCTATATCTGATCTAAACCTACTCATTCAGTTGGAATCCATTCCCTCTTGTCCTATCACTACATGCCTTTGTAAATAATCCCTCTCCAGACTTCTTGTAGACCCCTTCAGGTACTGGAAGGCTGCAGTGGGGTCTCCCTTGAGCTTTCACTTCTTCAGGCTGAACAGTCCCAACTCTCTCAGCCTGTCATTTCAGGAGAGGTGCTCCAAGCCTCTAATGATATTAATGGCCCTCTTATGTAAGTTGAATATTATCTATATGGCACTAAATAGATGTGTTCACTTTAAGATCTTTTCTTTTCTGTTCACTTCAGGTAATAGCTTCTCTTTAAACCAGTTCTGTTCTCTACTTGTTTTGGCTGGCTCATAGTGAACCTTCCAGATCATTTTTTAGATTGTATTCTGTATTGCATTAGAGCCAAAATATAGAAATGGCTACATCCTCTAGATTCTATGCAAATAGCATTGGAATTGTTATTTTTCATTCTCTGTCTTCCTTTTCTTCTTAGTCTGACAGAAAATATCAAAAAGCATCAGGTGTAGCAGCTTTCAGCCAAACCTAATTAAAAGGAATTTATTTTACATATAAATTAACAACTTGAGATTTCCATTCTTGCTTCATTTTAACAAGAATTCCCTGTTGTAACAGCAAATGTTAATTTTAGTGATTTTAACTTGTTTTTTGGCCAGAAATGGACAAAGTGCTTGTATATTTTTTCCGTTCATCTGGCTCTTTCCATTATCCCTATCAGAGTGCTTCATTGCTGCTTGAATGTCTTCTCCAGAGGATAAGTGTTTTCACCTGGTGTCAGCCTAATTTCTGATTCCTGGTCTCAGGCACTTCTCTCCCATTACCATCTCTGTACTCCTTGTCCTACCAGAGATTAAGGATGTCACTTCAGTGGCTTTACACAAGCCACAACACTTTGGTTTGTCTCCCTGTTCTTTTTCCCACTGTCCCTTTTACTGGTTTTCCTAGTATGAGCTACACACTATACACCAGTGAAAATGCTTCCTTTTAGCATAAGGAATTTTAGTGATAGGAGTTTTGTGAACAAGGTTGCCACTCCCAATAATAATTAAAGATAATTAAAATAATAATTAAACAACTGGATTACAGTGATGGATCTGAGTGACCCTGGAATCAGGTGGCTTGTGAGCAGTCCATGTCAGTGAAGCACAGCTGGCATTTTATGTCCAACACAGCTGAAGCCAAGCCAACAGTAACAGTCCTGGAGCTATGTACCTTTGAAGTAGCTACAAGATTAGATTCCTTAGAAGTGTATCTGTCAGTTTTTCCTTAAACTCACGAAACTAGAACTATTTGGAAGATTAAAGGCACTTTCAGTTCTTAATTGAAATATCAAGGGAACTCCCAAAGGAATTGCTGATAAAGTGAGGATCCTAACACTGGGCCCCAGATGACTCTACATCTATGTCTGCTTTTTCATTCAGGCATACTGCATACCAGAGTAACAGCTATTGAACATATTGCTACTTTTATCCTTGCTTCTTTTTCTGGGAAGATCTAAGAATATATTTGCTGCTTGATACAAATGATATAGGGGCTGTAGTAATTCTGTCTATCCTTTAATAATACTAATACTAATACTTAATACTAATATCTAATACTAATCCTTAATAAAAGAGGGGGGGGTGGTGGGGTGGATTTTTTACTTGTTTTTCTGGTTTTTTTTCTTTTGTATTTGCATCACACTGAGAAGGATAAAATGCCAGATGTGAAAGGTCTTAAGTAAAAGTAGTTATTTCCAGTTGAAGCCAAACATCATGTATCTCTTATGTCTTACTCAAAGGGCTGGCCATGGTAGAAAATATAACATCATTTCTACCATGCAAAAGGATGAGCCTAAATGGAGACACTAATCTTTATTCATGGAATTTTTTCAACATGTTCCTCCACTGAAAATGTTTTTGAAATATACAAGAAAGCTAGAATATAGAAGGACGAATATTAATCTCTAAAAAATATGCAGAAGTAAATTTTCATGAAATTTTCATGAAAAAAATATGTGAATGAGTTGTGTTCTTCAATTGCTTGCTTCCTTCCTTCCTCTTCTAGCTGAAAGTTTCCTCTGTTGTTAGTAATGGGTTGACATGAGGTTCCAATTAGGAATCATTTTATCACGGCTTGACATTCAAGCAATTATGTTTTCAAATACTGCCTTTTCTGCCTATAGAAGGTGCCCAGTTTATACCAGAGAGCCTTGGGGCAACTTGCTAGCAACAAGCAATCAGAGCCTGGGACCCAGGAACTCTGGATGTTACTCAAGTTCATGCCAATCACATTAACTGAAGTCATGGTTACAGTAAAGCCAAGTGGCACAGTTCATTTCAGCTATGGACATGTACAAAGTGGTTTCTTAAAGATGAGGTCTCTAAAGACTAGGTTTACATACACTCATCCTCTGTCCACATCTGTTGTTTGCTACTGCGTTTTATTTCTGCTGCTAGCATTTTGTGAGAAAAGCACAAAGCAAAAAAAAGACAAGTTCCATAATCTTCATTTTGAGGTTTTTCATAGTAGCTAGGTTCAAAAATAGGAATTTGACTGATCTATGTTATTTAAAGTGAAGTGATGAATAGCTTTGTGGAAAGCTGAAAAATTTTTTAATAATAGCAAGTTTCTTTCACATACACTCACGCCCTCTGTACTTCAGTAGGGAATTCTACAAATATTTTCATTATTTCTAAACTCATTTTTTTTCCAGCTTGACAAAACCTGACTGAATTGAGTAAGGAAAAGTATTAGTTAATGAAATCTCATTTCATAAGTTGCTCTTGAATGACTCGCTGCAACTAACACTACTGTGCTACTCTGTTTTTGCACTCCACTTATGATTTCCAAATCACATGCTAATTTTTTAACATCTCCTAAACTGACAGAGCTGTCCAGATGGCCATGGAAATGCTTCCAGTGCCAATACTCATGCAAACATGCATTCATATCCTTATCTCTGATATTTAACTTAGCATTGAACATTCTTCTGAACAAAAACTTGCTTTCAGAAACATTTGGAGAACATAAATGAAAAGAATTCTGAACATCTTGGACTGATTCATGATTTCTATTCAAAAAACTGCTAGTGAAACCTTCTAAAATCACAAGCATTTTCTTCTCCCCCATGACCCAGATTAGAAGTAGTACATACGTAACTTTAAACATGCAAATAGTGTCAGTTGCTCACAGATTTATATATTCAATTACATTTCTTTTTTACCCAGGAGCTTTATGATTTTTATTCATGTTTTTCTTTTCCTGAAATTTTATGGGAAATCTTTAGGAATGGCATAAAAGCAGTAACTTTATGCAAATGTTAATCAGTCACAAACTTTAATGCCACAATGCATGGGAGAAAGAACAACACTGAAACAAAAGACGCAGATGAACAAATGGAGAGATATAAATGAACAGCACATAAAGACAGCATGACTGTCAGTTGGGAAAAATATAAATGTAAAGTCAATTATTGGAAGGCTTAAAAGGCCAATCAATACTGAAATTCCTTGAAGTAATTTCAGGGTTAGAATTGGTCGATGATAATAAACAAGTTGAAGATCCTTCAACAGGATGGAGTGTTGCTAGGAAAAGAAAGTCTGTACATGAACTCAGGAAATAACAAAAAAACTTACTGACTAAGGGGGAGTCACTGTAATAATAATCAGAACAGATTATTTGATTAGTTCTCCAATAACCTCATTGCATTACATATTTCTGAATTAATTCCTTAAATTTCTTTATAGTACATCCACTCAGAGCTTCTTTCTTTAGGAGAAAAATAAGGATTAATTTATAATAAAAGCCATAAAGAAACTTAACATCAAGTTAATTGTTTACCTTTTGTAACAGGGTATCCAGAAAAACATTCAACAAATCTTTGAAATAGCTGCTTAAAAAAAAAAATCCAAACAGATCTTTTGCCAATGAAAGAATTTACAATGGTATTGGATTTCAAATAATATTGAGTACAGTCAGTCAACACAAATATTTTAATCAATTATTCACAATGTTATTCTTCTGCAAATCCTACAGATACAACCACTCAGCCCTCCACTCTTTAAGTATTTTGGACAGGTGGCACAGCAGTAGTAGGTAGATTACTCAGAAAGCAAATGTCTATTTAAGATAGTGATGTTGGCTCCAGCTTGTTTTGCTGTCTATGATGCAGTGCGCTAGGAAGTTGGGGGATCCATTATTTAGGGGGTAAGAAAACTAACCAAAGATAGCCCTTAGTTGAGGAAGTAAAAGAAACAGAAGAAATGAACAGGAGAGTGCAAGGCTGGAGCTACAGTTTTAAGGGAAGACAGCTCGAGGATACAAGGTATAGGGTACAAAAAAACTAAAGGAATTAGAGCTGAAGTAGGTTGCTTGGGATTATCAGCAAGCAATGTTCCCTATTTGAAAAATAATTTGATGCCCACCTCTCAGTCTCTCTAGAGGCCCTTTGTACAGCAAAATCAGAACTGGACTTCATTAGAAAAGAGTGGTTGCAAAAACATGAGTTGAAAATACTTTTTCCTTCTTTGGTATCAGAAACTTTCATATTTCTGCTCCTGGTGTAAAACCAATGGCCACTGTAACACACATACTCTGTCTTCCTAAATCCAGGGATCAGGGTCCATGATGTAGGGTGAAGATGCCAGTACAAACCTTATTACATAAAGGGGAGGGGGATGTCTATGCAATAACTGGATAGATAAGATTCTCCATAGAGGAATTTCTTGCAGAACATGTTCATGCTATTCCTTTGCAGAGACTGGACAACCCTGGCCTGCAGATTACAGAGTTACTGTAACAATCTTGGACTGTCCTTGAACAAGCAGAATAAGGAAAAATGAACCATTGTACAAGTACAAAGCCAGACACTATGGAGGATATGAGAATCGCTATGTTAGCAAACCTTGACCAAGCACTTGCAGTATAACAACCAATCTACAAATAACATGTATACAATTGCAGCCAATTAGCCAATGAGTGTTAGATAACTGCCACGTGAACAAAGCATAGAAGTATAAGTATGATAAGTTTGTTAATAAAATTTGTAGAACGGCATGTAACCATATTGGTGTGATTGTTGTTACTTGGCCGGCTCTCTGTGGGACCCTCTTCAATTCTCCTTCCTACTTTTCCATGAGACTTCTCAGATGCCCAGTAATAAGCTTCCAAGGCTGTCTCCTGAGAGACCATGAGCACTGTCTTCCACAAGGTAATATTTTAATGGTGCTCAATGCATCCTGTTTTCCAGTAAATAATAAGAAAATAATCTTATACTGAAGGCATGAAGATTTAGATCATACAGTCACTTGTGTTTTCATCTTCCTCCAATAATAATCAGCAACCAAGGGAAAAAAAGCTGGAATCTGAATACAAAGAGAAAATGAATAACAATAACACAAGCAATAATAATAGCATAATAAAGGCAAAAGTAGAATTAGAGTTCAGTTGGCATTTATGACCCAGAAGGAGAACTTAGGTAAGAGAGTTAAGTGGACATGTTTTGCTTTGTTGATGTTCATTTTCATTAGATTTAAACAAAAAACATATAGGGGTTGTCATATTTTCTTAAAGCAAAATCTAAAAATTTTCGAGCTACTAAAATAGGTAGAATACTATATACTCACTTCAATCCATTTTAGCCATTGGCAGTTATTGTTGAGTGCATAGCTACATGCTTCACATTCAAACAAAGTATTTATGGCAAAAAGCCCATATATTTGTGAGAACAGTATTAGTAACCTGTTTTTCCTCTGCAAACATTGTTTCTTGATAGCAACAAATGAATACGCTACTTATAATCTACACTAAAACTAGACGTTGCCTGGTTACTTTGCTACCTCAAGTCAAGGACTGGAATCCAAATTAAATTATCTGTTCAATTTACCTTTTGGACTCATGTTGCATCGCTCTGGGGAATGGTTTCTCCCCCCACAGAGACTCCTGTAACTGTAACTATATTAGTCTAACCCTCCCTTCCTTTCTGGACCCAACTGGCTGGGTGCGGCTTTGCGTTGTTTTCCCCTGTCCTGCACAGCTCTGAAGAGCCCGGCTAAGGTGCTGCTTCTTGGCGGGACCTGGGGCTGCCGCGAGTCCTGGGCACTACTGTGTTCCACGCACGGGGGTTGGGCTGGCTACTTTTGCTGCCATGTGCGAGGGGCAAGACGAAGAGGCGAAGGAATTGTCCACTCGGTCTGTGTGGTCGGCTGGAGAGCTTTTATTGTTGTGTAGAGCTGCGACGGAGAAGCGTGACTCGCTCCCAGTGCTGTGTGGACAAAATGGCGCTGGGATGGGGGGGCGTGGGATTTTATAGGGGGTGGGATGAGGAGGGCAGAAGCCCTCCCACCCAATGGGAATAGGCACCGTGGCGGTGACATGGACCACAGCAACCAACGGGGACACGACAGGGGTGGGCACAGGGCTCTGGGATGAATGGGGACGCAGGGATGGGGTAACTGACAGGGAAGTTTGAGGAAGGAACGAGGGGTGGTTACTGGAGTGACGTGGAGAAGCTCCAATGGCAGGCAGCCTGGAGCAAACCATCGCTGGGGGAACAGGGGTGTACAAAGGGGTACACAGAACCGGCTAACTAACACATATCAGAGCCCCTAATCTGAATGCAACCCGGTGAATAGACTCACAAAAACAAATTGGCAAACAAAATTCAAAAGAGGAGTGCAGACAATTTGGACCCAAATTGTAATTCAGAAATTTTTCATTGGGCTAAGTCAAAAAGAGTTGCTGTGTCTCTGTTCCTTCCTTGGGTTGTAGCAGCCAAAGCTCTAGGTGAATTGGGCCATCTAGAGTGCTGGGTGGTCCAACAGGCAAACTTGACATCCACTGCCATCAGCTCTCTCCTAGAAGATGAGGAAATTACCAGACAGGCCACGCGTCAAAACCTCACTGCTATAGATTTTCTTTGTTACTGCATGGACATGAATACCAGGAATTTGAAGGACTCTGTTGCATGAACCTGACTGCAGAAGCTCCAAACATCCATGCTGCCCTTTGAAGCATGAACAACCTGATCGAACAAGTAAAGCAAAAATCTGAAGACTGGGTCAAAGAACTGTTCAAGGGCTGGGGATTCACAGGGTGGTGGACTTCTATAGTTAAAACAATTGTGTTATTTCTTGTTAATCTTTTCCTTGTAACTATTGTGTTCGGGATCCTACATTGTTTGATTTTCAAAGCTATCAAAGGTCTCATACCTTCTGCCCCAGAAGTCAGCCACATAGGGTTGGCAAACCTAAAGCAATCTGATTTCCCTACCAATTGTAGATGGTGGGAAAGCCCACACTCAGTGTCAAAATGAACCTGATGTTTTTCTTGTAACCTTGTTAAACAAAAAAGGAGGAGGTGTTGCATCACTCTGGGGAATGGTTCCCCCCCACCCCAGAGACCTCTGTAGCTGTAACAAAGTTAGTCTAACCCTTCCTTCCTTTCTGGACCCAGGCTGGGAGCCAATTGTCCTTTCCTGAACAGGAGGGTAGAAAAGGCCATGCTCTTCCATTGTTCGCTCTCTTTCCCTCTCTTTCCCTCTCTTTCCCTCTTTCCTTCTTCCGCCTATGGAATAATCGTCTGGGACTACATTGGGGGTTAGAGCCTCTTTTGGAATCTTTTGCCTTTAACCCTGTAATATTTCCCTCCAAAGCTCTCTCAGATCTGGGCTAGCCTTGTAACTCCAGAGGGCTGCAGGGGTAAGTATTAACAGACTCTGAAGTTTGAAGACATATAAACCTTTCTCACTAGAAGGTAACAATTCTTTTTTAAAATTAAATCCCTTGGAGCAAGAACCTAAAGTGAGAGGAGCAATGATTTGGACACAGGCTCCCTTAGGAAATAGTCTGAGGAGGCTCAGCTAAAGTTACATCCTAGTGTCTCCAACAACAATTCCTACAGAAAGTCAGATAACATCAGTAGATACAATCTGGCTGTTAAAAAACATGGAAAAGTGAAATGGAAACTTGCAGAGAACTGTCTCCTTTGTCTGTCATTCTCTGAAAATGGGATTGTATTGAACAATAGTGCTACTGGTTAACATAATCTGTAACTCGTACAGGCTTTCACTGAGATTTGGGGAAATTTTAATTCTGTATGGTTCCTCTTAATCCTTAGACGTGTATCTCCAGCTTCCGAATAACTCACCCTTCAGTTTTAGAAGAGATTTTTGTCTTTCAATCAAATACAAACAGTTCCCATTTATTGATTGTAGATAATTGCTCAGAAGAAATCTGTTTGGGATACATTTGTCAATGCCATTAGTGCAGCTTCTCACTAATGGATTCTTGAGCATTTTTTTTTCCAAAAATCATGTGATCAATATAAGCAGAAATCGGAACAGCTTTTCTGTCCTTTAAATATGTGACATATGCCAGTGTGGTGATTTTATTTTGCCTCGGTATTATTATTATTATTATTATTGTTGTTGTTGTTGTTGTTGTTGTTTAGTTTCAAATCCTAAGGAACTCGGTAATTTAATTTTTACGACAGGAAAGAATTACTATCATATGCCTTTTCAGTGGTGGGAACAATCCAAGTAATAACACTAACAGATGATTTCTTTCTATCAGGAAGTTAAAATCCAAGAAATCTGAAAACCTTGAAACCCTTTGCAAACATTGAAGGCAGAGTCAATGTGTTGATCTTAGCATATAGTCAACCAACAGCACCATATTCTACCAAACACTTCCATCTTGAAAACAAACCCCATGGCCCTGCACATGTGGGATCTCAAACACGCCTATGAGATGTTTCACATTTTTTTCTGTCTTTCCATTTTGTCAGGAGTTGGTTAACAAATATGACCACATTTCACAGCTATAAAAATTAGGTACCAGGAAACAGTTCATTGCTTCCTCACAAAGAGATCCTCGCAAAATAACCCAAGAGATATTCAGCATCTGAATTAGTTTTGGTGCTCCGTGCCTTAAATTCTTGCTGGTTAGACTTGCAATGTACTCTAACTGTGCAATCCACAGGGCAAGCGAGTATCAGACTGCCAAACTGCAGGACGCTGTTCTGACAAATACCATGTTACTGTATACCCTGCTGCTATTTTTCTAAGGTAAAAGAGGTCACCCTCTTTCTGCACCTGTTAGTGTCCTCAGATGATGTTTCAGAGTCCTGCCTGTCCCAAGGCTGGTGTATTTTAGCCCCTACTAGTCCCAAAAAGTTAAACAAGAACCTGACATGAAAACAAGATTTGGGGAAGTTGAGCAACTGTTTGCAGTACAGAAATAATTAAGCAGATTTCTATTTTTGCCTTGCTTCTAGTTATGAGGAATGAGGGAGTAATAGCCCATAATTCAGAGTCCTGAAGATAGAAAATAGAAAAAAAAGAAAAAAAAAAACCAGAAAAAAAGCAAAGAGGTAGATAAGCATGGAACTTTTTTTGACTGAATAGATATGTAAAGCATTTACAGGATGCTCTTTTATGCAGTTAAAAATAGCTAAAAAGGAGGTGGATGATGTTAGAAGTCAGCTGGTAGGGACATCAAGCTCAGTGAGGATTGGGGTGGGGATGGAGGTTGGACTTAGTGTGTTTTCTTCTGTTCCTAAGTCAGCCAAATCCATGTGATCAATTAGCAGGGGGTGAGCTGTGCAGAAGAAAGATGTATAGGGAGGGAATAAAAAAAAGGGAAGAGGAAGACAGGAGAGGAAGGGGAAACAAGTCAGAAGCAGACAAATTGTCATGGTTTGATTTTTTTTTTTAATAACAAAGGAAAAAAAACTTTATTAAACTACTACTACAGAAGACGCACACACTAAATCTAGGATGAAGACTCTCTAAAACACCCCTCCTCCTCCCAATTTATAAAACAACCACTATGAAACATCACCCGGGATTCCTGATCAAATTACCACCCTTCAGACAATCAATACTCAGTCTATCAAGGGACAGAGGAGTCTCTCTTGCGCCATAGACCCCCCCCTCCCAGGAAACACAGCTGCTACTTCCTGTGTTTCCATGTCACACATGGCAACTGCCCGGAGAAAATCTGCCAGTGTGACACTCTCTTTTCTATGTCACGCTCTCACTACTGTGCATGGACAGACTGCTTATAGGGTTTCTTTTTAAGGATGCTTTGCAAAGGACTAAAGAAAAATAACAGTTCAGTTTCTCATTTTGGGTCTATAGTCCCCGCCATTTCCCCCTGGGGCTGAGGGTCTAACAGCTTTTCTTTTTTGCGACAACAGTCCCCCCCATTTTCTTCCTCCCCTGGGGCTGAGGGTCTAAGAACAGAGATCTTCTTCTTCTCTTCTTCTTCTCTTCTTCTTCTCTTCTTCTTCTCTTCTTCTTCTCTTCTTCTTCTCTTCTTCTTCTCTTCTTCTTCTCTTCTTCTTCTCTGAAGACAGAGGGCATCACCACATCCTCCTCAACTTTTCGCTGTTCACTCTACTCCTGTCACTCTCTTGGCTCACCATTGCATCCCCCTAAAATGCAGTCTCTATTGCAGGAGAATTTGGTTTAGTCTATGGCTAGCAAGAAAAGTCTAGCCAAAAGCTACTCCATCATCTCCTCCCACTTAAAAATTGCTTCTTCTAACATTTCATGTCCCGGACTGTCTCTCTTCCACTACAAATTGAGGAGGAGTAATATTTTACAAAGCCCTCATTTCCCAGAAAGGGTTAAAAGTTCAGACTCCCTGGACAGCTGAAATTTCTGCCCAGCATTCTCGACTCCCACACTGGGCATCATCACCCCCCTTTCTCCTTCTCCTCTGGCAGCAAATCTCCAGGTGCCGTCAGGCTTTCTGACTCTTTCTCTCTGAGGGGGGGGGGACAAAGGCATCTCTGTTTCTCTCCACCCTTCTGTCCACAGGATCTGGCTTGGTTCCAGTCCTTCAGCCCCTTGGCCTACCTGGACAAGGCCGCGTGGCTTCCCCTTCCCCACCCAGCCCATGGCTGGGCAGGGGAGAGTCTGCACTCTCTGATGACTGGAACCAAAGAGCCAGTTCTCCTGGGAGTTCTTGCTTTTAACCCCCTGTGTTCTCAGAGGCATGTCCATACTTTCAGTAGTCACTCTAGGTACCAATATCTAAACCTGACCACTGATTGGTTTGACCCAACTTCCTGAAAAAATTCACTTCCATGTCAAACCACAACACAAATGAATGCAAATGGAAGCTTTCTTTGCATTGCTGGATGTAGTCAGGGTTGTACGGTTCTATGTGAGGAAAAAAATATTAAAGGTAAAGCCCAGATGTTGTGCTATAGATTTTTCATTTAAAAAATTCACTCCACATATCCCCAAATCTTGGTAATCACACGACTGAAGGGAAAGAACCATGTTTTTCAGTACAATGATCTGTTAAGGGCATGTCAATTTTGCTGGAAATATACTTGTCTGATTATGTATGAACAGAGACACTATTTACTGCAGCTTGAGCAGATCTCAAAGATACAGACTTTCATATTCATAAACAACAAACCTGCGAAACTTGCTTGATTAAACAAAGGCCAATGATCAAAACTCAGTGTAGCTTACAAGGACTACTGTTGGCTCTGGGACTCTGGTGCAAGAGGGTGTAGAAAGTAAAAGGTTTTACTAACATAAGTCTGGTGAATTCTAGGGAGTCTAGGAAGGAGATGAACAAAAGGCAGATATAAGATCAATATGTCTCTCCTTGAGTCTCAGTAGCCAGTTGATTTCCATGAGGGAATTAAGGGCTACATTTCATCAGGGAAAAAATACTAAAAAGAAAATATAAACATTTAAAAATACCAATTTCTCAAATTAAATGGAATAATAATATCAACAGTTAGACACAGTGCCTAGAACTGAAAGCCCTTCTGAGAGAATTATGTAGAATTGTAATTAAAAGCATTGAAAATAACTGCAAAATGATTAAAAGAAGTAAGAATATAATTTAATTTTGAAGAAGATTTAGGAATTTCTGAACTTAATTATAAGTTTGAAATTATGAATTTTAGCTTAAAAAAAAAGCTGAACACAACACAACAAAACATCAACAACAACAACAACAAAATGCAACCCCTAGGAAGCATCCAAATGTGATTTTTAAAAGATTCTAGTTAAGCTTTGTGGTGTGTGGGAAACCTGGGTCTTTATTAATATTTGGAGTCTGTAAATCCTAGAAGTGCTAGTTCCCAAGCTCTGAGCCTGCAAATTACAGGCCTTGACTCCCAGCTCATTTTTATGACTGGCAGCTAGAATCCTAATTGAAACCTCAAAACCCAGAAAACCTCCAATTCCCACTTAGACAAGAAACTGAAGAGTCTGGGAAGCATTTAATCTCCATCAGGCAGGTAGGATACAGAGATGTTCAAGAGAGTTGCTGGCAAAATTCAAAACCCTGTCTCACCTATCATACCTTCACAGAAATAAAAATGTGTCGGCAAACATTAGAAATTTGACAAAAATTATTCTCTGATGGAAAAATTGTTCCCTTTGAGAATTTCTCAACTGTCTGTTTGGCAGAGTTGAAACACATCATATTCCAGAAATGAGACACAAGAAATGAATAAAAAAGATTTTCTGACGTTCTTTTAATGGCTTCTGAGCTAGTTTCTTGTAAGTCTGTTCTGCCCCTTTAGCTCCACCTTAGATCTTAACAGCTTTATCACAACTGCCTAGCTTCATCAGCTTGGTAACAACCAAGAAATTGTTTTGACACTCAATACTTTCTGTCAAAAAACAAAACTTGTAATTTAATGCTACAGTGATATGTCATTAAAAGAAAAATACCTATTTCCAAAGGCAAATAAACACAGTTCATACAACTGTGAGACTGAATCATCTGGTTTGGGAATACTGAAATACTACCTTCACTTATAAAAATATCTCTAAGATGTTAACTTACACAGGGTTTATAGTTCAACAATTAGCACATCTGACTCCACTGCCAAATAAAAAAATTGCCTTCTAAAGGATGCACTGTTTTGGGGGGAGATATTTTCCATCCAGTTGTGGTTTTAAGGTCTTTTAAAATTCTAATTATGTAAAAAACTCAAAACTAAGAAAAGTCTTAAAACCCAGAAGAATTTTCTTCCTAGGATTATTTTTCAGTTCTTTTCAAGTACAGTATTAAAAAAAGCTCAAAAGGGCTTCACTGTTACCATAAGAAAATAAGACAAGATATCCAGGCAGCTTCTTTCACTGAAATTTTGCCTGTCATAAAATTGATGCATTTAGCAAAAAGACCCAGCAGGTGTATACTAGAAACTACCAGACTTCACTTTGGATATGTGGGTACATGTTCATGATAAGAAATATCAGTGTGGATCACCAGCTGGGTAAATCACAGTAATTTATTTGATTTCAAGTTACTCCTGTATTATTAGGGTTAAAAACAGAAAAGCAATTATGGTTCTAATTTCAGAAAGATTTTTTTTCTTTATTTATCTGTGTAGTAAAGGAGCCATAGTGTAGACCTTCTTGGTATTTATGTAAGGGAGAAAATAATTAATATTGCAATATGAAAAATACTGGCACAAAATCATTTATGGCATTATACTTACCTAAAGTGGTACCATTTCTCATAAATTATCAAGGTCTATTGTAAATTTTTAGTGCTACTCCCAAACAGGGATTTTGTATGTAAACTCTTGGCTCGTAAGCCTGAGCTATACTACTTCCTGGGTACCCCAGGGAGAGTAGTGACTACATAGGTTTGCCTGGGACCCTTAGGAATAGAGAAGAGCAGCAACACAGCAATTCACTTTTCAGAAGAAAAGTAATGGTTAGGCATCACAGCTAAGATATGTGAAACAGAACAAGTTTCTTTCAGCTGTTTTAATTTTCTTCGCAGTTTTTAATTCTGTGGTTTGACATCCACTGAAATCTCACTTCAGATGCTTTTGTGGAATAGAATATGAGGAATCCAAAAAAAAAACCAGCATGAGCATGTCCAGTGTTAAGTCTCGAAGAATACCAGAGCTGAAGGGGTTAATGTTTTAGTGTGAAGGGGAGGGCTGGAGCACTTGTGTTTAGAATTATGCCATAGAAATACTCATTCTGAAAGGTGATAACCTCCTAAAGTTAAGGACAGGAAATGGAAGAAATACTAAGAACATTATTTGGAGGCTGCTGCTGTGGCCAGTCTATCGCTGTATGGGGAAAGCATAAGGAAAACTTTCAGGATTCCTGAGGAACACTCAAAAAGCAAATCTGCAGAAAGAAGGTTTGGGATACCAGCTGTGAAGGCAAGCAGTGCAGCAGCTGGTGAGCCCATCAAAAATCAGGGAACAGAAGAGACCCTGTAAATTATCACAGAAATACCCAGTGTGATTTTTTCAGTGTGGGAGAAAGAGGAAAGCCTGGACTACAAAACATAGCTGCAGTCATCAACTTTGACAGCAAGCCAGAGAATTTAAAAAAAATTTTGTAGTCATAGAAAGAAAATAAAAACTGGACTTCTCAGGTTTTGTTATCAGACCAAAGGATTTCTGCCCTTTGTACAACCATCTGTGTAGCTGGCTGTGCAAAGGAACATGGACAAAAAATAGGCAGTATAACACCTCAGTTGGGGATGCTCAAGTGGACATGACTCAAGGAATGTACAGGGGGTAAGATCAAGTTGCTCAGGCATTTCCTAAGTTCAGAAACCCACAGCCAAGTAGGCAAGGAGCTGTTGTGCCAGGAGAAACCAAGGAAGATTTCAAAGGTTTCAGGGAGAACAAGCCTCCTGGATGGTGGTGAACAGGGACAGACACAAGGTAGGGATGTTTACTGCATTCTTGCCTCTGACTTCAACACAGATGATGGACCAAGGAGGTGTCAGTGCCCAGAGCTGGAGGACCATGACTGAGAATGATCAACTCCCAGTCAACCCTGAAGCTGTGCAGGACCTGCTGGTCCAGATAGATCCCTACAAATCTTTGGGGCCAATAGTAACATGAATCTTATAGCAACATAGGAAAAGGTTTCATTTCATTAACCTGTGTTAGGGAAAAATATGCTTAGTTGAGAAGATTTATGAATTATACATACATCATATGTTGGCTGACTCAATTTGCCTACAATTTCTTTTGCTCTAGAAACAGAACAAGGCCTGGATTGTCAGAAACCCACCTCTTATTCATCACCATGCACCAAAATCCTAGCATCAATTTATAAATTATAAGGAAAAGTGTCTCTCACAAGGAAGAAACATCAATTTAATTCAGAATATTTAGGAAGAGAATGCTCTCTTTGAAGATGCAGAAGATGTGATTTTTCTCATAAGGCAATTGATATGAATTATGCACCATCAGAGCATCACTGGTGGCACACCTGCATAGAGCCTGTGTTTGGAATTATACTCTAGTCCAGTCTAGCAATCTAGCAGGGCACTTCAGTGTGAGTACTCAGCGCTGCTGTGTTAATCCAGTGAACCTCCTAGGGCTGGCCTGCATGCAGCCAGAGTAGTCATATCTTTGCCAGTCTTTTGCACTCCTGGCTCCAGTATCTGAAGTGTCAAGATTTTCGTGGGTCTCAGGTCTTCAAGAGATGAGAGCAGTTGTTGGTTGTAGAAAAGTTGTTTATTGAATGAATATATCAGTCTCGAAGGCAAGGACTTCAGGGTATTAAAGTCCATGCTAAAAGCTTTCTGGCATAGAGTCCTGAGCAGCAAGAGCAGCAGCAGCAGCACCCCCACCTTTTCTTCTTCATCCATTTCTGCACCTCAGTACAGGGATTTTTTTTCATAAATCATCCAATTAGCTAAAAACACGATTCTAAAACACCCTTTCTAAACCAATCTGAACTTGATTCTAATGTGCCAAACTAGTGTGAAAATAGTGTCAGTTCTTACCCAAAAACAATGTATATAATATTATCTATTTGTGGAAATGGTACTGTCTGTTTTCTTACTTCAAATTTACACATATAAGTTTATCTATTTACATGAATAGTTCTATCTATTTACACATATAGTTCTATCTGTTCTATCTAGAAACACAACCAAAGCTCTGCTATGTTTTTTTGTTATGTCTGGAGCTAAGTTAAACTTGTGAAAAATAACACTACTGAACTTTAGGCTTTAGGGCCTTATACTAACTAACATAGTCTCTTAAGGCAGTTAAGATATATTTCTACTTACTTAAAACTAAAACATACACTTCTATTTCATGTCTGTGTTGCTTCTCTAGAGGTTCTAATTCAAACCCTGCATTCTTTTCTCTCTCTGAAGGACTCAGAGAGGCTTCTGTTCCATGCATTCCAACATGAAGCACAGATCTGTCTAAACCCAGAAAGTGGTGAAACTGCTTCCTATCTCAGTGGTAGTGGGTTGCTGTAGTCCTCTTTTTGACCCTGATCTTGTCTGACTGGACACACACAAGCCAATCCATTCACTAATTCTGCCTTGGTTTTATAGCTACAAAATGTGACAGCTATTCCAATCTTCTTGAACTATGAACTCTCTCATGCAAGCAGATTTTTCTTAGCATAATCCCAGGAAGTGAGACTTGCTGATTTTTTTCTTACACTTGTCACAGATAAGGGAGTGTAAACCAGCAGAACAGCATGCATAAACTACTGCTTCTCCCACAGCATTCACTTTCACCCCTTAAGCACTACTGTTTCTACTCATCAGCCCATTAAGCAAGTCTTTTTCACTTCATTTTCCTTCTACTTTCACTCCATGAGTGATGGATGTTATTTTCATACAATAATTAAGATTTGCACTTCATTCCTCTTAGAGATAAGATTTTCAGCACAAATGGGTGTTTTGATGCCTTGCTTCACACAGATGAATCTTCTATTCAAGAGACAAAATGCTTTTTCTATTCTTTTATTTATAAATGACAGGTTTTTGGCTTCTAGGGAACTGTGCATAAAAGCTTTGGCTTTGATTTATCTTCCTGGTCTTCTGTCTGCTCTATGGCCAACACAGTTTGCTGATTCAATACTTGGAATGTTCCTGAATATACTCCTTAAGTCAATATCACGGTGTCTGGTCATCGACTGTTGAGACTTCAAATGAGAATTCAAATTTGGAAAAGGATGAATCCATAATAATCGTCTTCTCCATTGCACAGACACTCTATCCCTCTTCGCTAGGGCGTGCTTGTAGCCAAGATGGAGCAGGTGTTTGGGGAGGACTTTGGGGAGAGTCTGGTGGCACCAGTTTTTGAGGTTCCCCTTCTGGAACCATAGCAAGTGCTTCTCAGAACCAGGGAGCAAGTCTTCAATTGAACAAGAGTCAGACTAGGACATAGTGTGCACCATAATGGGTGATGCATACTGAATGGTAAGGATGCAAAGCTTTGCTTGTAAGAACACACTCTCCCATCAATGTTGCCTCCTCCCAGTATCAACATCCTCCTCAGCATGGCTTACCTCCACTCACAGAAGAAGCTGAGAGAAAGCAAAATGCACTAAAGAAGTTGTTGGACTCTGTGCCCTGTTCATTTGTTATTCTAACAACCAAGCACAATTAAGAGCTTCAATTAAAAACAGCTGATCCCTCAAAATCCTAAGAACATGTTCTCAGGAATATTCCTTTTGAAGGGATGAGAAAATGTTGCCAGACTCATTGATTTCAATTCATCATTGTACCGGAATGGACTGTGTGTGCAGAACTGTTACAAAATTAATCTTATAAACCATAATAGATACAGAATTTTACTAGCAAGCAAAGCAACCCTCTTACAGGGAAGGAAAAAAAAAAAGGACATTTTTTGGAAGAGAAGTAACATATAGCCTAAATTTTTTTGTCAGATAGTTATAAATCTCTGAGTGAATTTTATTGAAATGGGAAAGAAAGATTAAAAGGAAGCAAGCAAAGAAAGCAGTAGTAATAGAAAAGTTTAAATGCAAGTGCTCACATTCCTGTGGAAATGGTTTAATTTAAGCTGACATTTAACAGTCCCCTCCACCCACATGCCTGGAAACTAAAATCCAAACAGAACAGTATTATGTTTTTTTGCAAGTGAAATTTAACACTGATCAAGAAAAGAAAGGTATGTTCTAATTTCAGTAAGAGAAATGTATCACAAAAAGGGTAAACAGAAAATAAAGTTACTTAAATGTATAAATTACTTACTGTGATAATACAAGAACCATTAGTTAACACATGGAAGAGATTGTGCAGAAATGTAAGTTAGCAATGAAAGGAATATTAGACAGCATATATTCCATCAAGAAAAAAAAAGATAAACTCCTCTTCTAGAAAGGCTCATGTGCTACTTCTTCATTTAAATCATAAGAAACACAAATGCTTCTCAATCAAACCATTTTAAAAAAGCAACATGAAATGCTTTCCTACTCTGCATCACCCAGTTGTCACCCCGTCCTCTGCTTAGTGGACTGTACTGGTAGAAATAATGACTCTGTGATATGACAGTAGATATCTGGGCTGCACTGGTTGACTTCAGAATGGTACATAAATGAGTGACACTCAGCACAGCACTGTTCATTTGCTCTGATATGCTACTTCTAAGATGTCAGGGTTAGAGAGAGCATGGCAGAAAATTTCTTCTGGGAAACTTAGGTCAGTATCAGTGACTTTTTTCTGAGATAGTATCTTAGCTTCCAGGGTTGCTTTTAGTCAGACCCTGTTGCAGAGAAAACTTACAGCTGTTTTGTACAAATAACCAAAAACATGGGAGTGATTCTGCACAAAATTTTCATAAAAAAATAATAACATGGGATATTCTTCAAAGCTTTAAACTTTGCTTACATTCACACCTAAGCTCTAGAAGATAATTGCATTTTATCGACTGTAGTGAATAAAAAGAGAGCAGCAGAGAAGAAATGGAACAGAGGCCCTTTCCTAATCCACTGTGCAAATCATACAGTAAAACCCACAACAAATCATTACTTCTCTTCTTTACTTCTATTGCTGTATTCCCAGCTGCTGCAGACTCTGCTCTAACATCACCAGAACTGCAGCTCAGAAGTTATGCTGATGATTCTGATACCCCTTATCCTGAACTGCACTCATGCTTTGAGGTAAGGGCAGGGTGGAATGATTTTCTGGAGTGTTTACATCTAAGAACTAACATCTGGCAGATCAGTATGTGTCCTACTTAACACCAACAACTTCAGTGGAACTACTCACATACTGCTGGTCTTTCTTTTATACAAATAATTCTTATCTGAATACTTAGCTGGCTTGACTAAGCCTTTTTTTGTTTGTTTGTTTGTTTTTTGTGTTTTTGTTTTGTTTTGTTTTGCTTGTTTGTTTTTGTTTGTTTTTTAAATTATGTGTCGTTAAAATAATACCCCAAACTGACATATTTTTAAAACTGTAACTTTTCCTGATACCCCTGTTGTCTTTGATACCTGTTCAACCTCCATGACTATCAGTTCTGAAGGATAACTTTCAAGTGTATTTTCAGAACCCTGAGCTGAGGAAATATAGGCTATAATCTGCATTTTGCAGGCAAAGGGTCAATATCACACACAAGCTGATGCACGGGTTTATTTTCTGAGAATGGATTCTGTACTTTGTACACTGAATGCTGTGTGAAACTTGCATTTATGCACATTTTCCTCTCCTCTAAAATATGCTGCAATTCTTGATATATTTATACTTATTTTCTTTTTCACTCCTGTATTTGTTTGAAAATTATTCAGCTCATTAATTGTGTGACTCATGGACCATAACTGAATTTCAAACAGCCTTCCACCAGAGTGGGATACATGCTTGCTTAGTTTTGTTTGCATGCCCAACTTGGTATTGGTTTTGCTCTCTGACTAAAAAGGCACAATCTCTAGAATCAAAATTTTCCTTCTATGAATATTCTATAATATCAGATGTTTCGGTAAGATCACTTGAAACATATTTCATAGACCAGGCATAGAAATATATTAATGTAAAAGTGGTACAAACAAGATGACATGAAACAAACTGTTCTGCACATATGGATCTTGACCTTTTCAAAATTTCTGTACATATAATTGTGTGTTGTTTGCAAGACTGATGCTTTAACACTTTCCAAAAGACACTATCAATAAATTTTTCTAGGTACCTGCCTAGGTTCTCTCAACTCTTCTGGTCAATGGATAATATGCAGATGAATCATCATACTTTGGTTTTTAGTAAAAAAATAGGCTTTGGTATGTTTTACATAGGAGCCATAACCAATTGTAGGGGTGGGAAGCCTTTGTGAATGGGTCTCAAAGAACTTATTCCACACCCATCCCACAGTCTCCTCTCTACTCACTACCCTGGAAAGCATGGGAGAAGCTGTTCACCAGCTCCCACTGTTGAGCACACAGGTTAGCTTAATTTTGTATTGAAAAGGTTTCTGTCAGACCCTCATGCCATGGGTACCTGGGCCATATGTGCTACGTACTTGACATTTTGGTCAATGCTTATTGGGACATTTATACTGTTTATAGAGAAAAACTACCTGCTTTCAGCAGGACCACTTACTTAGCCAATCAAGATCAGCATTCAAATTCCGAAGCTTGTTTAATTCTGTTACAAGACTGCAAGGTTATTTATGAACTGTCTTCCTTTTTTAGCTCTGGAAATGGAGTACTATTTTGACAATAAAGTCATAGCATCAAGGAAATGACTCCTCTCTTCTCAGATTAGAGTCTGGCAGCAGGTGAAAAGTAAATAAGCAGGGCTGCCTAAGCAACAGAAACATCTTGCTGAATGAATGAGAAAGAATACAGCCTAAGTTTCAGCAAGAAACCAAAGCACAAAATGTAGTGAGAGAGTAAATTTCTTTTGTTTTCTTAAATGTCTGATAGATAACTGCTCTTGTTTCAATGTGCCCTTTACATTTTCTATGAATGACTGCTTTAGGCTGCTTAAAGAACGTATTCTAAAGAATATTTCAAAGAATATTCTGAGATGACAGTGTGGCCCTACTGGGGGGTAGGGAGTGGGAGAGTTATGCACCCACAACATCACCATGACCATACCTATTAAGCTTCTCCAAAACCTAATTATTTCATGTATGCATGTATATATGTATATTTCATTTAGACAGACTTTGAAAAGTTCTTGTCTTTCTGACACCCAGAAAATATCAGAAATATATTTGAACTTAAGGAAAAGCCTGCATATGCAGTTTTCTCAAAGTCTTGGCTAGGCTGCACCTGGCTTTTCATAGCATCGACTTTACAACAAAATCAGAAGCAATGGTAGGTTTTGAAAGAAGAGTGGAAAGCGTCTTATATTGAAGTGAATGGAAAGAAAAAGAGGTACAGGTGTAGGGAAAGGACTGACAAGTGTATAATATTACTATTAATAAAAGTCTATTAGTGAAGTCAGTTGCTATGAGGTTTAAAAGTCATAGAAGAGTAGAAGAAAATTCACTCCTGGTATTGCACAGTATCAGTTTTAAATAAGCAGAAATGGTAAATTATCTGGTGAGAAGCCTGGAAAAGCTGTTCTATGAAGACTATCCCATCAATAAATAAATATATCAATAACCTATATACCGTGAAAAAATTGTAGATTTTTTGTGGCTTCTTTGTCACTTTCTGATTATGTGTAGCTTTTTTTTTTTTTTAAGAGTCAGCAATAAAGGATTCAATCTGTTTTCTCATGGATACACTTGCAAATGCACAAAAATGTTGTTTTGAGAAATATGTCTTGTTCTCAAACATATCAGGGAAGAAAAATTCAGCATCTGTTGTATACATACTGGGAATCAATCCATAAAAAAGGATGCAAATATGAATCTAACTAAACAGCTATAGAGATTTGAGGTGTCTTCCTCCATGCCTGAGAAGTACTAATACACTTGTTTTAGCCATTGTGTTTCTAAATAATCAAGTTTACTTGAGGATTAATTGCTTAGCCTGTCTCTGCATTGAGAGAAATGGTATGCAATTAATTTAAATGATTTGGTATAGACTTTCTGGAAGGGTCTGTACTGAGGTGAATTCTTTAAGCAGCATGCTATTGACCAGCCTCCATGGTCAGTCACTAACTAACACCTTAATAATGGTGAAAAACTACAGGAGGAATCACACTGCTCGAGAATGTGTCTGAGTAATCACCAGGAGCTACCAGTGGGCTCCCGTCAAGGAGCTGATGGGCTCAGAAATGGGGTGCCCCATACCCTGACAGCTGTTTTTTCCATCTGGTGGTGCTCAGTCCATGTGAGTTGTACCTCCAAGCTGCTGTCTGTCCAAGCAAGTACCAGGTGACAGCGATGGCACAGCATGAGGGGTTTGCCTGACCACCACTGCCTCAGCAATGGCCTTGGAGCTGGGCTGAGAGAGGCTAACACAATATTCAGACCTCCTCTAAAGGCAGCAATGTGGAGATATCCAGTGGTGACGAGGTCTTGCATTGCCTCACCTCGTAAAGGGTAAATTTCACACAGACTTTGCAGCCAAATGGATTTAATTTCCACAGTCATGAATGTGGCATCTTCCACCAGCCCTGCAATCACTTTCTACTTAAATAAATTGAAGCAGGCAGCAGGGCAGGGGAAATTAAACTAGCAAAGGAAAAAAAAAATATTTAAACAGACTGGAACAGTTACTGCTGCCTGCTCGTAAATGTTTTTCTAGTCTTTTATCACCACATACAATCCCTAATCCCATGTGATTTGCAAATTCATCTTGAAACACTGATGTTACTTGACTGCAGTTGAAAAATTAAGTGGTATCTTTAAATTCTTGTTCTTCAACTCAGTGAAGAGAGATGTTTTGCAGCACTTGGATTCTAGCATATATAATCAGGTTGCACATTTCCTATCGCATTCAACACCTTGCAATTTCCTGTGTGCCAACTGTGCACTGTGCCATGATATGTCTAGAGGTAATTATTTCTGTCACCTACATAAGGGCAACAGATATGAGAGTCATCTCATGCTTACCTTTTTGTATACTTTTAAATGCCTAGCTGGTTTATTTTATACACAGGAACACATTTTATTCTATAAATTTGTCCCTGGGAACAAATGCTAAGGGAGACACATATGAAAGCAATGGGCCAAATATGCTGTCTTTATTAAGAAGTCTCTGAAAATTATTGGGATTGCTGCAATAGATGGACAAAGAAAGGATGAAGCAAATAGATTCTTTTAATGACATAAGGGAGAAGCCGAGGAAAAGGGTTCTAGAAATATTGGTGAATGAAAATTGAAAGCCAAATCTGTGTTCCCTACTGCAGCTTGAAAGGAGGAAAAAGCAACAATTCTGGTCATGTTATGAGTCCCATCAGCCACGTCCTGCAAAGAAACCTGTAAGATACACTCTACCTTGAAAGAGCCAGTCTGCATAGCAATCCCTTAAACCATGGAGGTGGCACAGATACCTGAGGACCTGAGGATAATGTGGCATGTACAGAGAAGAGGGTGCTGTGAGGCAGCCACCATCACTGTGAGCATGCAAGGAGCAGTGTCAAGGTGGAACAAATCACCTCTGCTTGCTAGTTGATAAGTCTACAGGATGCAGGGCAGTGGTTTAATCTCAGGGGAGTCAGCATTATGGTAGTTGAGTGGATGGCATTGATGGTTCTAATCACTGGAGAGCTAGTAGAAGAAGTGGAAGTTTTGACAGAAGGACCTAAATCCATTCAATCCTACCGTAGCTCATAGAGGAACTTCCACTGGTGAGGCCTCATTTTCCTTTGTTCTGCTCTGTGGATTTTGCAAGCTGGTTTCTTTGCTTTTTGATACTTTATCTAGATTTTACATCTTGTCTCACAACTGTATGAAAACCAGCATTAGCTTTTGTTCCACTTCAAGCATGTAATGTCTCCTATAAACTTTGTTATCACTACGATCTCATCTCAGGTTCTGTACCTGCCCTCTGAACAGAGGTGAGCTTGGGAGCAATGGGCAGTGAGGGAGGACAGTTACAAAGAGAAGCCCACTCCTAGGTTGTGTTCATTTTACAGATAGAAAACTGATGGCTAGGACTTTCCACTGTGCTTACTAGAAATGGCCAGCCTGAGGGATCTGAAGTGTACACAGTGGTGTATGATGCTCCATTTGTAGCTTCATTCTGGCCCAGGTGACTTCCATTTGGCCTTAAAAACATTGCAAGCACTGGCTGTGATCAAAAGTTCTCCACAAATAGGACAAGTAGCATGGCTCATGAAACTGTACTTCTGCCAAGATGGTCTGGCAGACTCTAGTGGCAGAAAATAATGTAAAATGTACAACTTATTGTGCTTTGCAAGTGAGAAAAAAGCTTTAATGTCACAGCCTGAGGTAGAATCATGCTCTACTCTTTGTCAGACATCAGAAATGGAGAACATGGAACCACATGGCAGGAGAGGTTCTTTGAGGCAGGACCTGTAATCAGATGCTAGTCACTAATTTTCAGCCCCTTAGAGCTCTCTGAATTCCTTCCCAGTGTTACGTATGATCACCAACAGCTCCACAGCTGAGACAGAAACATAAAACTATACATGAGGCACAAACACATCTTTCAAAATCTATTTCAGGCATGACCTAGATGGTGATTTATATTAACTGCAGAATTTTGCAAGATAAATATTAGGTATGGCATTAATATTTCAGCCATGAGCCTGGAAAAAAATAACCTTTGGAAAAAACCCTTGGTTGCTTTCCCTAATCAGTAATTTCCCACAAAAGGAGAAGAAGGTGGGCTTAGCAATTTCACTTCACTAGCAATACCTCTTCAGCTATTAATTACCAAAAATTTTTGATAAATATACATTCAGACCACTCCTAGAGATAAACAAAAGGCTATTAAAAGATACACTGCAAATGATCCTTCATAAGCATAGTAAGACTTTGTCCAAAAATTAAAAAGGTAAATAACATTTAGACTTTACCTGTGTGAAAAGCTAAAAACACCATTTGCAGAGATGGCAGGATGCTGTCAGCGCAGGATGCTCCACATAAAACTAGGCCAAGTAGAGCATCTATAGGCTCAACATTGTCTTGGATGAAGTGAGTTGAGCTGTCTGTGTACAGTGAGCAGCTATCCACATTCAAAAATAAAAATGCTACTTGTGATTGGTTTTAGTAGGTGAAGAGGAGTATTCTGAGTTCACCAGGGACACCAAGGACTGCTTAAGAAGTAATATTAAACACCATTTACAATGGTGCTTCCAGAAAACCAAGGAGGTAAGGAAGTTTGTTGTGTTGTCCTTGCAGACTGCTCTGCAAGCAGAGGGTGCAGATGTTTGACTGGCACCTTTCCCTGGTCAGCATACTCAGCTAACTCCAAAAGTCCAGATGCTTCTCTTTTCATCTGGAGTCTTCTTGCATTTTACAGATCTGTCAGTGTCCCTGACCTGCAAAGACTTCACAGATTTCCAGGTAACTGTATCAGACTTGAGGAATGCTCCATGAAGAAAAAAATTATGAGAATACAAGGATTACTTTGCTCTCAAGAAATGCCACCGTACTAAAATCAATCATATGAATTAAAGGCTTTTGACAAATGAATAATTCATACACGCTAAATTAATTAATACATTTTCAAGACAGGCTTAGTACATTTTCCTGTGTTAGCCGTCAGCACATGAGCAGAGCTATAACAGCTCTGCCATCTTTGCTCCCTGTAGTCATGATTCAGATTTGGAAAGAGGATACAATTTGCATAGCACCTGTGCATCAGTGAGAGGATTACTTTTTTTATTTAGTAATCAAAATAATGCTGTATACATATTATTCTTTTCCTCCCTCCCCTCCTCCCCTTTGCAAAACACTAGAAGCAAAACAACTGTTTCTTCACAAACACTCCAACTACTGTGGTGAACAGAGGTGACATTTACATAAGTGGATTGTGGTGCAGTTGTTGAATATACACAGGGATGATTCTCTAATCCCATTTTAATTATATGGCTGTTGCAAGCATACAAAAAATTACAAGCCTCAATCCCTGTGGTGATGCCATACTGGCAAGGAATCAATCACCACGGCCTCAGTTGCCATGGAAACTGATAGCTCCTGTGCCACCATCTAAGTGCTAAATGACTGGTGGTGTACTCCTAACACAGGGAGAGCAATGAGTTTTTATATCCCATCCAGCAGCTGTGCCAGAGAGTTAATTAAAACCAGAGAACATGAAATAAATTTAAATCTGTGTAGAAATGAAATGTACAGTACAAATTGAATTCCTGTGTTGGACAGAAATTAATATGCAGCACAAACCACAGAGCAGCCTGAATAAGCAGCAGCTGTGAATCCTGGGAACTGGTACCTCCGTGGCAGCTAAAACCCAAAAGTGGAGAGAGCACCTCCTTATCTTGTTACCTAAACAAGCTCTTCCTTCAGTGCTTGTGTGGACTGAAGCATGCAAATGCATCCTCAAATGTTAAAGGTTTGCAGAAAAGCAGGGAGGACAAAGCTTAACCAGGATCTAATTAGCAACTGCAGTTTATCAATCATGAACATGATGTAAGTAAATGTTTGCAGTGCTGTACTCAAATTCACCAGACAACCTTTCTGAAAGTCAATGTGGTTTTATTGATAAGCTGTGAATTTCGAATTCATATTTCAAGTATCACAATTCCAGTAGCCACCCCTGAAATGCTTTTATCACCAAAATATTAGCTCTGCATAAAATATGTTCTGGTGGGATGGGATGCAGCTGAGGCATAAGATTCCCACAGCCTAGCCCCCCCCTACCTCAGCCATACTGTTTAGGAGGCATATTCCTGGAAGTGGGACAGCACAACTCCATTCTGAAAAGATGTTTAACCACTCACATATGACAAGCAAGCAAAGTGGGCAAAGGCACCAAAGCTGACCTCACTTCTCTGTGCACAAGTGAAATTAAGGAGGGAATGAGGAAGTCTCCTTCCAGCCCCAGATGCAAGTGCATCCTGGACAGCCATCTTTGAAACAACAAAAAACACTGTCTACATCTGAGGCTTTTTAGGTGATTTGCATCTTTATCAAATCTTTCACATTCAGTGATTTCCTGTTAGCCTGTTGGGTCAGCCTGGTTGGTTGGGATGATGGGCGTTGATCATTTTTTCCCCTTCATTTCTATCCCTTCTTTTTCCTGCTGTCAGCTCTTCCAGCTGATGTCAGCTGCACCAAAGTCTGAGGATTTTTCTTAGACCCCTGGAATGACATGAGAAAAAACAAAGCTGTTGGACTGATTCCCAGAGATGAAATTACGGTAGCCTAACGCCACACTTGTCACATTCATGTTAATTTTTCCAAACAAATAGAACACTGACTGTTTCTAAAATCCCCTCCTTTTGTCTTTAAGTTATGAAGTCAAAATATTGTCTCTTTCCAAACACATTTTTAGTGGGTGTTTTACATGGAGAGCAGACACAAGTTACAAACCTGTCTTGGGTATCTGCCACAACAATTTCCTAGCAACCTTTCATAGTGGATATGAATGTCAGAAAAACTCTTGATTTTACATAGTCAACAGTGCCCCTCCTGCTGCCTGCAATGTCTTCCACAGCAAGGGAAGAATAGATCATCTGTAAAACCACAAGTGTAATAAATTCAGAAGTTTCACATTTCCTTTGTCTGATTTTAGTAACATTTTGCACAAATTACATCATAGATAGATGTCAATAAGGTCTTCTCAGGGTTTGTTTTAAGATTTCTTGTCACAGTGTGGTCACAAGGCTCAGGAATAAATAGAAGTAATAACTTCAACAATACCAGCTTAATTAGAAATTCATACATATTTCAAACACATTTTAGGTGATTTTTTTAATCACTTGATGCAAGTTCCATAAGAATTAAAAACCCTGATTTCACTAAATAGTGGGGTTTATAGTGGTGTTTTTTGTTGGAAGAGACCATTAACAGTCATTTATTCCAAATCTTGCTGCAGTGAGCAGGGACATCTGACTGGTCTGAACCCTGTCCAACCTGACCATGAATGTTTCCAGGGATACAGCATCCCCTCTGGGCAACCCATCCCAATGGCTCACCACCGTCAATGTAAAAATGTATTCCTTATATCTAGTTTAGTCTCGAAATGCGTCTCCATCTTTCTTGTAGGCCTCCTTTAAGTTTCAAAAGGCCACAGTAAGGTCTTCCCAGATCCTTGTCTTCTCCAGACTGAACAATCCCAGGTCTCTCATAGAAGTATTCCAACCTCTGATCATTCTTGTGGCTCTCCTTTGGACACACTCCATGTCTTTTCCATGCAACAAGAGGAAATGTTTTCTAGAAGAATATATAGTAAATCCGGGAATATATAGGAAACTGCCAAGCCATTACATGCGGTGGATGCTGGCAAATCATTAGTATTCAAACCAGTTGAGCTAGATTCTTAGGAAGAAGTCTCTTAAATGTCTGTATACCTTTTCAGCATCAAGCCACTAAGATTCATCCCAGAGGAAGCAGGGACCATGTAATGGGAGTGCATCCTGCTTGTTCTTCTCTTACAGTCTGAGTTAGACAGGCACCATAGAAACCTGCAACCTGTCAGACAGGGTCCAGCCCTTGGCAGAGCATTGATCTAATACAAGAAAAGTTCTTATATTCTTGTCTAAGTGTAACAAATCTGATTGATTTCCCATCTTTTCCTAGAGCCCATAGGAAAAAAACGAAGATTTAAAATGTTTGCAAGCATTCTAAGGAGGAAATATGTCAAATACTGCAGATAGTCTGTGAGATAAATACATTTTTTTAAAACTTCCTTCCTTCCTTCCTTCCTTCCTTCCTTCCTTCCTTCCTTCCTTCCTTCCTTCCTTCCTTCCTTCCTTCCGCAACTTCCGCAACTTCCGCAAC
>NC_071611.1:51475299-51482799 GCF_024509145.1 Vidua macroura
GCAACTTCCTTCCGCAACTTCCTTCCGCAACTTCCTTCCGCAACTTCCTTCCTTCCTTCAGCAACTTCCTTCCTTCCTTCCTTCCTTCCTTCCTTCCTTCCTTCCTTCCTTCCTTCCTTCCTTCCGCAACTTCCGCAACTTCCGCAACTTCCGCAACTTCCGCAACTTCCTTCCGCAACTTCCTTCCGCAACTTCCTTCCGCAACTTCCTTCCTTCCGCAACTTCCTTCCTTCCGCAACTTCCTTCCTTCCTTCCGCAACTTCCTTCCTTCCTTCCTTCCTTCTGCAACTTCCTTCCTTCCTTCCTTCCGCAACTTCCTTCCGCAACTTCCTTCCGCAACTTCCTTCCTTCCTTCCTTCCTTCCTTCCTTCCTTCCTTCCTTCCTTCCTTCCTTCCTTCCGCAACTTCCGCAACTTCCGCAACTTCCGCAACTTCCGCAACTTCCGCAACTTCCGCAACCTCCGCAACTTCCTTCCGCAACTTCCTTCCTTCCGCAATTTCCTTCCTTCCTTCCTTCCTTCCTTCCTTCCTTCCTTCCTTCCTTCCTTCCTTCCTTCCTTCCTTCCTTCCGCAACTTCCGCAACTTCCGCAACTTCCTTCCTTCCTTCCTTCCTTCCTTCCTTCCTTCCTTCCTTCCTTCCTTCCTTCCTTCCTTCCTTCCTTCCTTCCTTCCTTCCTTCCTTCCTTCCTTCCTTCCTTCCTTCCTTCCTTCCTTCCTTCCTTCCTTCCTTCCTTCCTTCCTTCCTTCCTTCCTTCCTTCCTTCCTTCCTTCCTTCCTTCCGCAACTTCCTTCCTTCCGCAACTTCCTTCCTTCCGCAACTTCCTTCCTTCCGCAACTTCCTTCCGCAACTTCCTTCCTTCCGCAACTTCCTTCCGCAACTTCCTTCCTTCCTTCCGCAACTTCCTTCCTTCCGCAACTTCCTTCCTTCCTTCCGCAACTTCCTTCCTTCCTTCCTTCCGCAACTTCCTTCCGCAACTTCCTTCCTTCCGCAACTTCCTTCCTTCCGCAACTTCCTTCCTTCCTTCCGCAACTTCCTTCCTTCCTCAACTTCCTTCCGCAACTTCCTTCCGCAACTTCCTTCCGCAACTTCCTTCCGCAACTTCCTTCCGCAACTTCCTTCCGCAACTTCCTTCCGCAACTTCCTTCCTTCCTTCCTTCCGCAACTTCCTTCCTTCCGCAACTTCCTTCCGCAACTTCCTTCCTTCCCTCCCCAGTGCACACCTTACATAATTCAAGTATTTCAAAGGATGCTTTTAGGTTCTTCCAGGTTCTAGTTACTGCTAAAATATTTTAAATAAACCAAAACAAACAAACAAAAAAACCCCAAACATACCCTTCTTCCTCCAAATCAGGAGAAGTTGATGTCCTCAGTAGAAACTAAAACCTGAAAAAGGCCTCAACCAGCTCTGAGATGCCTCTGAATGCAGCAGATGTGTGCTTCCAGGGTGAGATAGCACTCACTTGCCTCCTTCATGGCACGAGTACCCACAGGGATGATGCACTACATGGGTGTATGCATCATTTCCATACTTCATCTCCATCACAACAGTTCAGTTGGATACATGAGAAACCCTCCTGTTTTCCTTTCCTGAGATGGCAATCACTGAAGTGTCTTTCAGAGAACTCAATTAATTAGCAATTGGAAAAGCAGGGTAAGATACTTCACAGGTGAAAATTGTGCTGCTTTTCAGCGCAGCTGCAGAAAAGGAGTGATAAAAGTACACTTGTGTGGTAGGTAAACTGCAAAAAAGGGAAGAAAAGCAGGGATACATAAGAATACATAAGAAAAGGTAATGAGAACACCAGCAACATAGCCATGCAATGAAATCTCTTCTCACTCCATTTTTAGTCCAATTTCAACGAGATTGTGGGTGATCATTGGGAATTGCATTCGATTCTTAGCATGAGAGAAGCTTTCAGCTTCACGGTAAATTTCACAGCAAAATTAACATTCAGGTGTAGGAATGTCACATGGAACTAGTCAAGGTGAGGATACCACAGGTGTGCCTTGCAGACACACACCACATCCACAGCTCTGCAGAAACACTAATGCTAAGCCAAATTACGTATGTCTTTCATAATTCATGAGTCACAGATCTCAAAGCAGCTGAAAATTCCTGGTGTTCCCTTCATAGTGACAGATTATTCTCATTTAACCCACCCCTGTACATTCAGCCTTTTGTATGCCTAGTATAGCACCAGCACAGTTTCTCACGTGGAAATCACTCCTTACGTCTACTAAGTGCTTTTCTCCAGTGGCCTATCCAAAGAAGGACTCCAAAGAGAATTAATCAAATGTTAAAATTAAGCTGTGAACAAAACTATAAGAAATTAATTTCCAGGGTTTTGAATGGGCATGCTCTCTGTGCTTCAATATAAGTCTTTAAAAAGTTAACAGGCAATGTAATAGTTCTTCTATATTTTTAGACACTCAACATACCTGAAAAAGACCAGAGACTGTTGTGCCAACAACAGGATGTGCCAATATCATATGTAAAATATTATGCAGTCTATTTAGTTTTACAAGTTCAAAAAATAATTTCTTCATAACTGTTTTGGTGAAGGCCCCCTGAGTTATGTAGGCCTATGTTAAAAAAGTTCTAGAAAGATGGAACTTTCTCTCACTCCTATTCAAAATCAGTTTATTTTCATATAAGTTCAGAAGAATTTTACAGTTTAAAGGCAGTGGTAATGAAATCATAAGCCAAATCACTACTTCTTTCATTCATTTAAGGGATTTAAAATCAAGAAAACCTCACCATTTCCACATCCATATGGAGAGGAAATCACTTCTGAAAAAAAAAAAAAGAAAGGGAGAGTTTGAAAAATGGTTAAGCTATGTCCATATGTCCTCTTTAATACAGTGAAAAAATTTCATGCGAGAATTCAAAACATGACTAAGAGAAAAATATCATGGGATGGGTATGTAAAAAAAAAAAAAACAAAACAAAAAAAAACCAAAAAAAACCCAACAAAACCAAAAAAAGACAAAGTGAACATGTCTAAATATGAAGAACTGCAGTACTGTTTCGTAGGTGAGAAAGAAGGACTATCATTTCCAAAATTTTATAATATGGTTCCTGTTACTCTGCTTTGAAGCTAAATCCAGAGGCCCTAAGCTGATAGGTTAAACTGTAAAGCAGTAGGGTCTAAATTAATAAACTTGTTTTAACAGTCCAAGCCATAAGATGGTGCCAAAGTCTACTTCCAGTTACACCTGTTGAGCCGCCAGAAAATTACAGAAAAATTATCACTTTTATCAACTGCTATTCCTGTTAGTTCACAGTTGCAAGTGAACAGTTCACAGCTAACAAAGCCAAATTGATTTTTGGAAATCAGGGAATCTTTTGGCAACTTCCAGCAGCTCTACATGGTATGAGCTTTGGTCTAATTTCACCTGATTAAATATGGACTTTGTCAGAGATTTCTGATTTGCAGTAGTGAGGGTGTGGATGAAAAAATATTCCCTCCAATTCCACTCTGGCAATGAATGCAGAGAAAGAGAATGCAATGATATGGTAAGTGTTTTTCGCAACTGTGTCATGGACAACTCGACTCTTGTACCATGTTAGCCTTATATGGTATCAATCTCCTCATATGCAGTCTTTACTAACAATAATTTACGATTCTTTCCTGTTCACAAAAGCCACAAAAATTTGAGATGTTTAGAGAGCAAATAACAATTTCCTTTGAGACAAGAAAGGTGGCTTTATCTTATTAAAAAACCCAATCATAAAGCATGGAATAAAAAAATATAAGGAACACACAGTATTGAACAAATTCCATCAAAATTCTGAACATCAAAGGCTTAATCTTTTGCTTAGATTAGCAAGGGTTAATCTATTGAAAGTACCATTCAACAACTTTTTCTTTCATATACTTCACAATAAACTGTGGGGTCCCAAATGACCATGAGCAGGAAAATATATGATAATGAATTTATACATTTTCCTATTTCTTTTGTTAATTATTTTCATTGCTTTCTATTGCATCATTAAAGCTATAGTCAGAGCAACGTTAGTCAGTGTGACAGATGTAAAAATATCTTCATGTCCTTTATGTGATAAAAAACAAATATAACTTGAACTGAATGAAGATGAAGTTTTGCTGCCTGATGTGAGGTAACAATCTGTTGAATACCTTCCACGTCCCTGCCAGGAATGAACCCAACCCACATTTTTATTTTTGCTGTTGTAACTGATGCCAGCTGGCAATGCACTCAGCAATGAGGTGCTCTGCTATTAGCTTTTTAAGAAGTACCCACTAACCTCCAATACTCCAGGGAAACTGAATGGCAGCATGGGAGACACTGTCAAGGTATCATATTATAACAAAGACACATCAGCCAGCATTCAGAAACTGACTGGGTATGTTGCCAGAGTTGGTGGCAAGTGATATAGAAAGCACTTTAGCTTTCATTTTTTTTCTGCTGAGATTTTGCCTAAATTCTTTTGCATTTTTAAACACATAGGAACACATCTGCATTTTTAAATCTCCTGCTGCAAGAACATCCAACAACATTTTGGAACCCTGACCTCTATCACTGACAGGGGAGTTCATAAAATCTGTACTGCTATCAATTACTTTGCTGGGTATTTCAAATGGCTAAGGTCTTCCACATGTCCAGTCCTTCATATTTTGCGTAAAGATACAAATAGATAACAGCCAGTTCTAAAAGACCCAGCAGTCTGAAACAGTGATAGTCTAAAATAACCCTGTGGAAGCCTATGACTCTGCCATAAAAAGGTCTTCAGCTTCTCCAGCTGAATCAGGAACATGCATTTCTTAAAACATGCATAGAATAAAAGTTTCAGAATATTGTGTGTGCGCTGCAGGTATGCGGTGATCATTGACTGTAATGCAAGTTTTTCAAGGTCAAATGAAAGTTTAGCTGGAAATTTGCATCAGATGGAAAACTTGATTCATAATAGTAAGGTCTTTTAAAAGCTTTTGTAACTTTTGGCAGTGATATACTATATCCTTAGGCTCACTATGTCTCCTCAGCAGGTCATATATTTTCCTTTATGCTCAGCTGAGTGGAGCAAAGATCAATTTTTAAATCACATTGCTATATTATCCATCTTTACTGTTGCAGACAAGGTAGATAATTGCTGGTTTAGAGGTCCTTTAGTTACAAAGCTAAATCCTTTTCCCAAAATTCTATTGTAGATCTCAAAATGACCACTATTTGCTACTTACAGGGTATTTGTGTATATAATTTCCACAAAGACGGTCATATGTTGGTGGTGGCGCTTATGAGTTCATACATACTCAAACACAAATAATAAAGTATTTATCTTGTATTTCTTATTTTAATAATAGAGGTTTAAGCAAGAGGTTTTCTTCAAAGGAAGGGGGAATTTGGTCACTCCCACAAACAGCTATGAAAGAAAAAATAATAATGAAAGAAAGATCTGTGTTTCCACTAACTAAACAAAATTTATAGCAAAATACAATGAAGATCCTTTGCAGTAATATAAAGCACACTAATAATTCAGAAAAAAAATAATGTCGTTCCTGTGTTTTACTACATACAAAAGGTGAACTACAAAGCTTATCTAATTTTTATTGATACATCTTCTGCAGGAATATGTTTTGTGTCTGTGAAAACACAATTTGTTCCTGTGCTTTATTTTCTATGAAATTAGTCAATTTTCTATCAATTTATTGTTGCCCAGCGAATCACTGGTCTTTCTGTGTGTGGGTATGAGACTGAATATGAACTGTCACACACAAACCTTTCTGTGGTAAAATTTTTCCTTTTCCTCCACAGACTGATATTGTCAGCTTCTGGAAAGTTTTCCAGCTTGGTGATATATCTCTGGTACAATGGTCCTCAGAAGGAGCCATAGCTATTTACTTCTGGCCAGAAGCAGGAATTATGACCTCTATACACCACCTCAGGCCCTCTGCCAAATATCTATGCCAGATAGCAAAGGTCCAAGCTAGCCTCTGCTCATCTTACTGGTTTCTTTGTTGATTTGTTCTGGAAGAAACACATGAACATCATCTCCTTTTCTTTCTCCATGCTATCTCAGAGGATGAAGAGGCATTTTAGTCCTACAAGTGGCTTTTGATTGCTTAGCAAAGAATTCAGTACAAATTTCAAACCCACCACTCCGGCAATTTCACACAATGTTCAATATGATTTCTCTCTCTCCTATTTTGTGGGCTTTTTTGGTAGCATATCCAGCACATTGCTTTTGCTGATACTTAATCAGATGCAAGCTATTAATAGAAATTACTTCATGAATTCAGACACTTTCATTAAATAAGTCAGTCTGTGATTCTGCATTTTATTGTCTTTGTAAGGTGTCATGGTTAAATATTCTTCGGCCTAAAACCAGTGAGAACTTGAACAATCTGACTGGAAATCATGCACTAAATTTTCTCGGATCATACATATATCCAACATGGCATTGTTTCAGAGGCAGCAGCCACTATGGATCCACTATGCAATATGCAAAGAAAAAGCAAATAACAACTACTGCTGGAATGAAATGGAAATCATTCAAGAACATAATGATTTAGCAGGGCCCTCTGTTTGGGAGTCTGCTACAAAAGAAACAGACATTGTAGTAATATCACTGATATCCTAAATAAAATTGTGCAGATGAGGAAAAAACCACACAAAACAGGAGCTCTAGCTACAATGTGGTACTCAAATGAGAAAGAGGCATATAAGATACTAGAGTCATTATTTGCTAAAATTTTACTTTCCTGTAATAGGAGGAACATGCTAAGTGAAATTCCCAAATCATGCAGATGGCTAATCTAACCTAGAGATGGATTCCTTTCTGACCTAAAAATCTTTTTTTTTTTTTTTTTCCTAAACATAATCTTGTGACAGACCAGATAAGACTGAGATTTCTAATGTCATTTAGCTAAATGACCTATTCCCAGGCTTTGGAGATGTGATAGGAATAGGAAAAAATACTGCCCAAGGCACAGCCATGGTATCCTCACCTTGACCAGTTCCATGTGACATTCCTACAGCTGAATGTTAATTTTTCTCCCATTAAAGAAAAGATACCTTCTTATATTACAGTGGAAAAAAAATCCTAAAGTACTTTATAAGTGACCCAGGAGAGCCATAAATTAGTATGTCCATATGAAATACGCCAAATATGGCACAAAAAGTAGCAATTTACAGTATTTTCTAACTCTTCTGCAGATGCTGCTTCATTTCAAGGTTATGGACAAATATCACTGACCTACCTGACCACTATGGGAATTTCCTTGTCAATGGAAAGAGATATCAATGGTATTTTTTGCATAAGGCACAAAAAAAGTAACAGAACAGTACCAAATCTTTTTTAGTTTCTAGTAATGTCAGCAGAGGAGCAGAGAGGATAAAATATTATTATTATTATTATTATTATTATTATTATTATTATTATTATTAATAATTTAATTATACATTATAATTTATTATTATTATTATTATTATTATTATTATTATTATTATTATTATTATTGTTATTGTTATTATTGTTATT